>NW_016827513.1:104272-106025 GCF_001698545.2 Rhinopithecus bieti
AAAAAAAAAAAAAAAAAAAAAAAATAGTATTAAGAGGTGGAGCCTTTGGGAAATAAGTTATTAGGGCTTCACATGAACATCATGAGTGGGATTAGTGCTTATCAAAGAGGCTCAAGCAAGTTCCTCTAACTTTTCGGGAATGTGAAAACACAGCTAGAAGGCACCATCCATGAAGCAGAGAGCAAGCCTTTACCAGACACCAAATCTGCTGCTGCCCTGGTCTTGTGCTTTCCAGCCTCTGGAAAACCTGTGGTACTGTGAGCAATTTTTTTTGTTTGTTAAATTACCTAGTCTTAAGTATGTTGTTATAGGAGTCTGAATGGACTATGACAGTTATTGATATGAAATCTTTCTTCTCATTTAATATAGGTATTTATAGCCGTAAATTTCTCTCTCAGCATTATTTTTGCTGCATCCCCTATGTTTTGGCATGTTGTGTTTTCATTTTCATTTAGCTCAGGTTTTTTTTTTTTTTTTTTCTAAGACAGAGTCTTGTTCTGTCACCAGGCTGGAGTGCAGTGGTGTGATCTTGGCTCACTGCAACCTCCACCTCCTGGGTTCAAACGATTCTCCTGCCTCAGCCTCCCGAGTAGCTAGCACTGCGGTGCATGCCACCATGCTCAGCTAATTTTTGTATTTTTAGTAGAGAGGAGGTTTCACCATGTTGGCCAGGCTGATCTCGATCTCTTCACCTCGTGATATGCCCGCCTCAGCCTCCCAAAGTGCTGGGATTACAGGCGTGAGCCATGTCTCAGGTATTTTCTAATTTCTCTTGTGATTTCTTCCTTGACCCTTTGGTTAAGACTGTTAATTTCCACATATTTGTGAATTTTTTAGTTTTCCTCTGTTACTGATTTCTGATTTTATTCCATCCTGGTTGGCAAAGATACTTTGTATAATTTCAGTCTTTTTAAATTTCTTGAGACTTGTTTTGTGCCCATATGGTTTATGCTGGAGATTGTCGCATTTGCATTTGAGAACAGTGTATATTTTGCTGTTGTTGGGTGGGTCATTCTGTATGTCTGTTGGGTCTGTTTGGTATATAGTGTCATCCAAGCCCTCTGTTTCTTTATTGATGTTTTGCCTGGTTGTCATGTTTGTTATTGAAAGTGGGATACTGAAGTCTGCAACTATTACTGTAGAACGTTCTGGCAATTTTTACTTCATGTCTTTTGGAAGTTCTGTTGTTAGGTGCATATATGTTTATAATTGCATATGTGTTTATTATATATTCTTAATGGATTGGTCCTTTTATCAACATATAATGTCCTTCTTTGGTGTCTTGAAATCTTAAACTGAAATCTGTCTTGTCTGACAATTATATAGATAACCCCAGCTTTCTAGTGGTTACCATTTCTATGGGCTCTTTTCCATGCTTTTACTTTTAACCTTTTTTTCTTTGTATCTAAATTGTCAGCATATAGCTAGATCATGTTTTTTATCCCTTCAATCTGCCTTTTAATTGGAGTTTAATACGTTTAGAGTAATTAGATGACTGACTTCTGCTTTTTAGCTGTTTTCTGTATGTTTTATCTGGTTTTTGTTACTTAAAATCCCACCATTACTGCTTCATTTCATATTTAGTTGAAACTTTTTTTTTATTATACTTTAAGTTCTAGGGTACATGTGCATAACATGCAGGTTTGTTACATATGTATACTTATGCCATGTTGGTGTGCTGCACCCATCAACTCGTCAGCACCCATCAATTCATCATTTATATCATGTATAACTCCCCAATGCAATCCCTCCC
>NW_016827513.1:108670-143955 GCF_001698545.2 Rhinopithecus bieti
CTGCTGTGAGCTCCACCCAGTTCGAGCTTCCCAGCGGCTTTGTTTACCTACTTAAGCCTCAGCAATGGTGGGCGCCCCTCCCCCAGCCTTGCTGCTGCCTTGGGGATAGATTGCCGCAGACTGCTGTGTTAGCAGTGAGGGAGGCTCCGTGGGCGTGGGACCCTCCCGGCCAGGTGTGGGATATATTCTCCTGGTGTGTCTGTTTGCTTAAAGCGCGGTATTGGGGTGGGAGTTACCCGATTTTCCAGGTGTTGTGTGTCTCAGTTCCCCTGGCTAGGAAAACGGATTCCCTTCCCCCTCGCGCTTCCAGGTGAGGCGATGCCTCGCCCTGCTTCAGCTCTCGCTGGTCAGGCTGCAGCAGCTGACCAGCACTGATTGTCCGGCTCTCCCTAATGAGATGACCCCAGTACCTCAGTTGAAAATGCAGAAATCACCGGCCTTCTGTGTCGCTCGCGCTGGGAGTTGGAGACTGGAGCTGTTCCTATTCAGCCATCTTGCTCCGCACCTAGTTGGAACTTTGTACTGTACCTCCTTTTCTTTCCTTTTGTGTATATTTTTAAGTTATTTTCTTGGTTATTCCCTCAGGAACTGCAGCTAACATCTTAAGCTTTACAAACTTCAGGAGTTTCTCTTGTTTTGTTTTTGAGACAGAGCGTCACTGTGTCACCCAGGCTGGCACAGTCTTGGCTCACTGCATCTGCCACCTGGGCTCAAGTGATCTTCCCACCTCAGTTTCCTGAGTAGCTGGGACTACAGGCATGCACCACCACTCAGCTAATTTTTTTATTTTTATTTTTTTTGTAGAGGCGAGGTCTCACTGTTGCCCTGACTAGTCTCAAACTCCTGGGCTCAAGCAGTCCACCCACCTCAGCCTCCCAAAGTGCTAAGATTACAGGCGTGAGCCATTGTGCCTGGCTTACAAACTGCAATAGTATACAAAAAAGTTTGCCCCTATACATCTTCATCTCTCCTTATTTATAGTGTTATTGTCAGAGATTACATCTCTATATATTGTGGGCATTAACATAGATTTTTTCTTTTCTTTTTTTTTTTTTTTTTTGAGATGGAGTCTCACTCTGTCGCCCAGGCTGGAGTGCAGTGGCCGGATCTCAGCTCACTGCAAGCTCCACTTCCCAGGTTCACGCCATTCTCCTGCCTCAGCCTCCTGAGTAGCTGGGACTACAGGCGCCCGCCACCTCGCCCAGGTAGTTTTTTGTATTTTTTAGCAGAGACGGGGTTTCACCGGGTTAGCCAGGATGGTCTCGATTTCCTGACCTCGTGATCCGCCCATCTCGGCCTCCCAAAGTGCTGGGATTACAGGCTTGAGCCACTGCGCCCGGCGTAGATTTTTAATTATTTATGCATATTTGCCTTAAGGCAAAAAATAGGAAAAAATGAATTACAACCAGAAGTATAACTGGCTTTTATATTTACTTGGAATTATCTGTACTAGTGCTCTTAATTATTACTTTTTTTGTATGACTTTAAGTTAGTCTAGTGTTGTTTCATTTCAGCCTTAAGGTCTCACTTTAGTATTTATTGTGTGGCAGATCTGCTAAGAAATAGACTGCCTTCATTTTTGCTTTTCAGGGAACGTCTCAGTTTCTCCTTCATTCTTGAAGGATAATTTCCCTGGAATATAATTCTTCATTGATAGCTTTTTTACTCCCCAGCACCTTAAATATGTTATCCTTACAGCCTTCTGGCCCTCGTGGATTCTGATAAGAAATTACATTGAGGATCCCTTGTACATAATGAGTCACTTCTCCCTTGCTGCTTTAAATTTTTTTTTTTTTTTTTAAGTTTGTCTATCGTGTCTCATTGTGGATCCCTTTGGGTTTATCCTGTTTGGAATTGAGTTTCTTGGATTCTTATCTTTCAGATTTTGGAGGTTTTCAACCATTATATCTTCAAATACTGTCCTTTTGTCTCTTTTCCCCCTGACACTGCCATAATGTGTATATTGGTGAGCTTGATGGGCTTCCACAAGTCCTTTGGCTTTTCTTCATTCTTAACTCTTTCTATTCCATAGACTGATTTTTTTGAGACAGGGTCTCACTCTGTCACCCAGGCTGGAGTACAGTGGCATGATCATAGCTCATTGCAGCCTCAATCTCCCAGGCTGAGGTGATCCTCCTCCCATTTCAGCCTCCAAGTTGGTGGAAACTACAGGTGTATGCCACTATGCCTGGCTAATTTTTTATTTTTTGTAGAGATGGGGTCTCGCCATGTTGCCAGACTAGTTTCAAACTCCTCTGCTCAAGCAATTCTCCTTCCTTGGCCTCCCAAAGTGCTGGGATTACAGGCATGAGCCACCAAGCCCAGCCTTAGACTGTATTTTTTTCAATTATTCTGTTTTCAAGTTTGCTGATTCCCCCTTGTACCTACTCAAACCTGCTGTTGAACCCCTCTAGTGTATTTTCAAAAATTTCAGTTAGTATACATTTGAGCTCCAGTGTTTCTCTGTGGTTCTATTTTACACTTTCTGTCTCTTTATAGATATTTCATTAGTAGTGTTTTCCTGGTTTTCTTTTTAGTTCATTTGTCCATGGTTTTCTTTTACCTCCCCAGCTTTTCTTCCCAGGTTTTAGGCAGTCCATTGTATGTTTCAACTTTAATCTTTCACCTCAGGTAAAAGGTGCACTTTCTTCCTCATTGCCTTACAGTGTTTTCAAGCAATGCTTGCGCTTTTCTGCCAAGGAGGTTCTCAGGCAAACCAGAGATGACACCTTGTGTCAGTCTCCCAGACAGATTTACGGCAGACACATATAACTTGTGAATAAGGCCTGCTGTGGGCTGCTGTATTCAAGACCACTGCCATGCTGGGAGGGGCAAGTAAAAATGACACAAAGTTTTCTTAACATTATTAAGTTTCCTTTTTCTTAATCCAGATTTACTTGGTTGCTTTATAGTAACCTTTGTTTTCCAGAGCTCTGACAAACTGGGTTCAGGGGTGTTTTCCTCTCTGGAAGGATGGGTGTTTGAAGCTGTCTACTCCAACATCTTGCTGATATTCTATAAATCTATTTTTGAAACTATAATTATGTACAGGAAAGAACTTCCTTACTCTAAAAAACAAGGTATTTCCCCACTATGGCCTAGATCTGCATTTCTGAGATGGTTCAGTGGCTGGGGGATGTTAATTCTGATGTCTCAAAACTGTATTAGTCAAATAAATTTGGGAAAAGCATATGAAAGCCTTAGAAAAGTTCTCAAGAAAACCTGTTTTATGTTTATTTTAACCAAACATTTCCAAGTCTAAGATCCTTTTATTACTGAGAATAAAGATTACCATTTGAAGAACACCTGTCACTACAGTAGGACAAGAAAAATGGTCCCAGTTAGTGAAAGCTTTGAAAGCTGTATGATTTGTCAGTTGTGGGGAAAAAGGCCCAAAGCAGACATGACTAGTACTATTTGGAAACAAATGAGTCAGAACCCCATCTCTCCAGGAGTTCCAAGACAAACACCTGGAAATACATAAAACCAAGGTGCCTAAAGCCATATGAGCTGTATGATTGCTAAGTGTTGTGGAAGACATCTTTGATAAATGAGACAGGGATAGTCAGGTTATAGCCTGCTTGGAGTGAACTACTAGGTGACCACCTCAAGCTGAAAAGTGATTTTTAAAAAGCTATGTTTCAAAACAGAAATGTGATGGTGGTATGGAATGATAGTTTGAGTGCCCTTGGAAATGAATAAAATTAAGGCACCAAGTAGATCCTATATGTGTTTGGGGTAAGATGTGAGGCAGGGTGGGTGGGAGCTGATGCTGCTATTGCTGGACTCAAGTTGAGTACCTGAAGATAGAGAAACTTTTATTGCACGTCTATACAACCATTATTTGTCTTCCACATCATATGCCCTTCTAGGACTAAGTGTCCGACTCACTTTGTCCCCAGTGATGCGTGTGTTAGTCCATTCTCACACCGCTATAAAGAACTACCTGAGACTGGAAAATTTATGAAGAAAAGAGGTTTAATTAACTCACAGTTCTGCAGGCTGTACAGGAAGCATGGCTGGGAGGCCTCGAGAAACTTAGTCATGGTAGAAAGGCGAAGGGAAAGCAAGGACCTTCTTCACATGGCAGAAGGAGAGAGCAAGCAAAGGGGGAACTGCTACACACTTAACCAGATCTCATGAGAACTCACTATCATGAGAACAGCAAGGGGGAAATCTGCACCCATGATCCAATCACCTCCCACCAGGCTTCACCTCCAAGACTCAGGATCACAATTCAACATGAGATTTGGGTGGGGACACACAGCCAAACCATATCATTCCACTCCTGGCCCCACCCAAATCTCATGTCCTCACATTTCAAAACACAATCATGCCTTCCCAACAGCCCCCTAAATTCTTAACTCATTCCAGCATTAACTCAAATGTCCCAAGTCAGGTCTCATCTGAGACAAGCCAAGTCCCTTCCTCCTATGAGCCTGTAAAATCAAAAACAAGTTACTTCCAAGATACAGTGGGGCTACAGGCATAGGGGTAAATGTTCCCATTCCAGACAGGAGAAATCAGCCAAAAAGGGGCTATGGGCCCCATGCAAGTCCAGAACCAAGGAGGGCAGTCGTTCTCCAGAATGATCTTTGACTCCATGTCTCACATCCAGGCCACACTGACACAAGGGGTGGGCTCCCAAGGCCTTGGGCAGGTCTGCCTCTGTGGCTCTAAATATGGCCCCTATGGCTGCTTTCACAGGCTGGCATTATTTACAGGTGCACAGTGCAAGCTGTCAGTGGATCTGCAATTCTGGGGTCTGGAGGATGGTGGCCCTCTTCTCATAGTTTCACTAGGCAGTGCCCCAGCGGGGACTCTGTGTGTGGGCTCCGACCCCACATTTCCTCTCCACACTGCCCTTGCAGATGTTACCCATGAGGGCTCTGCCTCTGCACCAAACTTCTTCCTGGACATCCAGGCGTTTCCATACATCCTCTGAAATCTAGGTAGAGGTTCCTAAACCTCAACTCTTGCCTTTGTACACCCACCTAACACCACATGGAAGCCACCAAGGTTTGGAGCTTGCACCCTCTGAAGCAGCAGCCCAAGCTGTACCTTGGTCCCTTTTAGTCACAGCTGGAGCTGGAGTGGCTGGGATGCAGTGTGCCATGTTCCAAGGCTGCACAGAACAGTGGGGCCCTGGGCCTGGCCCACAAAACCATTTCTCCCTCCTAAGCTTCCTTGCTTGTGATGGGAGGAGCTGCTGTGAAGGTCTCTGAAATGCTCTGGAGGCATTTTCCTCACTGTCTTGGCTATTAGCATGAGAGTCATCTTACACAAATTTCTGCAGCCTTGAATTTCCCCAGAAAATGGGTTTTTCTTTTTTACCACATGGTTGGGCTGCAAATTCTCCAAACTTTTATAAAAGCTCAGCGTTCGTTTTAAATATAAGTTCTACTTTCAGGTCATTTCTTTGTTCATGCAAATGAGCATAGGCTTTTAGAAGCAGTCAGGCTACATCTTGAATACCTTGCTGCTTAGAAGTTTTTTCTGCCAGGTACCCTCTCAAGTTCAGATTTCACAGATCTCTAGAGCAGGGGCACAATGCCACCACTCTCTTTGCTAAAGCACAGCCAAGAGTGACCTTCACTCCAGTTCCAAATAAGATTCTCATCTCCCATCTAAGACCAACTCAGCCTGGACTTCACTATCCATATCACTGTCAGCACGTTGGTCACAACCATTCAACAAGTCTCGAAGTTGCAAACTTTTCCTCATCTTCCTGTCTTCTTCTGAGCCCTCCAAACTGTTCCAACCTGTGCCCATTACCCAGTTCCAAAGTCACTTCCACATTTTTCAGGTATCTTTATAGCAATGTCCCACTTCTCTGGTACCAATTTTCTATATTAGTCTGTTCTCACACTGCCATAAAAAATTACCTGAGACTGGGTAATTAATGAAGAAAAGCAGTTTAACTGACTCACAGTTCCGCTGGTTGTACAGGAGGCACGGTTGGGAAGGCCTCAGGAAACTTAAGAGTCACAGCGGAAGGGCAAAGACACCTTTGTCACATGGTGGAGTGGGAGACAGTGAAGCAGGAAGTGCTATACACTTTTAAACAACCACGTCTATGAGAACTCACTATCATGAGAACAGCAAGGGGAAAATCCGCCTCCATGATCCAGTCACCTCCCACCAGGCCCCACCTCCAACACTCAGGATCACAATTCAACATGAGATTTGGGTGGGGACACAGAGGCAAACCGTATCAGTGCCCAATAAAGTGTACGAGGGATAAAGGAATGCATGAACCAACAGTGCTCTTTCCTTACCTGAGAGCAAGAATGGAAAAAACATGACCTCTCAACAATTAAACCAACCCTATGTTTAGATCATTTTATTTGAGTGGCTGGAAGAGAGGTTATCACTATTCTGGCTATCCAACCATCTACCGAGATAAAGTTTAATTATCCACCTAAAAAATATTCAGGGATTATGAGCATCCCATAATTCCAACATCATCCTGTGAAGAAACTAGATGGATTAAGGCTATCATAAAACATTAACCTGGCATTGCTGTATGTCAGTTTTTGCCAACTTCACCTGTGGATTCAATGCAATCCCAATCAAAACCCAGCAAGTTATTTTGTGGATCTTGACAAACTGGTTCTAAAGTTTACATGGAGAGGCAAAATATCAGAATAGCTGGCACAATGTTGAAAGAGAAAGGTCAGAAGACTGATACTACCCAACTTTAAGACTCACTATAAAGCTACAGTAATCAAGATAGGGTGGTAATGGTGAAAAAACAGACATGATCACTGGAAACAAATCGCCCAGAAATAGCCCCACACAAATACAGTCAACTGATCTTTGACATGGAAGCAAATGCAATACAATGGAGAAAAGACAGTCTTTGCTAGAGGCAGTGGCTCATGTCTCATCCCAGCACATTGGGAGGCCAAAGAGGAAGGATCACCTAAGTCCAGGAGTTCAAGACCAGCCTGGGCAATATAGTGAAACCTCATCTCTACAAAACACCTTTAAAATTAGCTGAGCATGACGGCATGCACCGGGGGAGGATCACTTGCGCCCAGGAAGCAGAGGTTGCAGTGAGCCAAAATGGCATCACGCTACTCCAGCATGGGTCGACAGAGTGAGACCCTGTCTCAAAAGAAGTCTTTTCAACATCAACAAATGGTGGACAACTGGACACACACATGCAAAATAAAAAAAAAGAAAAAAGCAAGCAAGAAAAAACAAATCTAGACACAGACTTAAACACCCTTCATAAAAATTAAAGTAGATCACAGACCTAAATGTAAAACACAAAACTCCTGGAAGATAACAGGAGAAAATATAGATGGCTGTGGGTTTGGTGATGATGTTTTAAAATACAACACTAAAGGCACAATCCATGAAAAATACAGATAAGCTGGATTTCAATAAAAATAAAAACTTCTGCTTTGTGAAAGTCGCTGTCAATAAGAAGACAAACCACAGACTGGGATAAAATACTTGCAAAAGGCACATCTGATAAAGGACTGTTTTCCAAAATAGACAATACTTAAAATTCAATAATCAGAAATACGCAATTAAACAATAGGCAAAAGACCTGAAAAGACAACTTACTGAGAAGCAAGCATATGAAAAGACGTTCAACATGTCATGAGGGGACTGCAAATGTCAATCAGGTACCACCACACAACTATTAGAATAGCCAAAACCCAGAATGCTTACACCACCAAATGCTGGTGAGGGTGTGGAGCAACAGGAACTCATTAATTGCTGGTGGGAATGCAAATGGTGCACTTTGACAAACGAGACAAACCATATGATCCAGCACTGAAGCTCTTGGTATTTATTCAAATGAATTAAAAACATGCCCACAGAAAAACCTGCAGACAGATGTTTACAACAGTTTTATTCATAATTGCCAAAACTTGGAAACCACGAAGAAGTCTTTCAATAGGTGAATGGATAAACTGTTCATCTAAACAATGGAGTATTATTCAGTGCTAAAAATAAATGCACTATTAAGCCATGAAATGACATGGAGGAACCTTAATTGCATATTACTAAGTGAAAGAAGCCAGTCTGAAAAGGCTACATATTGTATGATTCTAATATGACATTCTAGAAAAGGGAAAACTAGGGAGACAGTAAAAAGTGGTTGCCAAAGAATGAGATCATGTCCTTTGCAGGAACATGGATGGGCTGGAGGCCATTATCCTTAGCAAACTAATGCAGGAACAGGAAACCAAATATTGCATGTTCTCACTTACAAGTGGGAGCGAAATAACAGGGACACAAAGGAGTAACACTGGGGCCTACCTGAGGGTAGAGGGTGGGAAAAGGGACAGGACCAGAAAAATAACTATTGGGGACTAGGCTTAGTACGTGGGTCACTAAATCTGTATAACAAACCCCCTTGTCACGAGTTTACCTGCACATGTACCCCCGAACCTAAAGTAATTTTTTTTAAGTGGTTGCTGGGGGATTAGGGAAGAAAGGGATGAACAGGTGAAGCACATAGAAGTTTTAGGGCAGTGAAACTATTCTATATGATTCTATAATTGTAGAAGATATTATACATCTGTCCAAGTCCATACAATGTAAAACACGAAGAGTGAATCCTCATGTAAACTATGGACTTCAGGCGATAATGATGTGTCTGGTGTGGGATACTGATAGTGGTGGGAGGCTGTGCATGTGTGAGGACGGGATATATGAGATATTTTTGTTCAATTTTGCTGTGAACCTACAACTGATTTAAAAAAATCCTTTATTTAAAAAACTTTTTAAACTATACTCTAAAGATGAAATCAAGAGTAATAGGAGGGTCCTCTGGACTCAAGAATGACTTTTTTTTTTTTTTTTTGGTAGAGACAGGATCTTGCTATGTTGCCCAGGCTGATCTTGAACTCCTATTCTCAAGACAGCCTCCTGCCTCAGCCTTGTAAAGCACTGGGATTATAGGCACGAACCACCACACCCAGCCAAGATTGCCATTTTGTATGATGAGGCTGGAAGGACCCCATTGTTTCAGGATTTTGCTACAATATACAAAAACCGATCTGTGAAGACAGTGGCTGGGCTTTTTTCCTGCCTGATTAGTTCAGTGCACATACAACTTGGACCAGAGGATCTGGGTTTGAATCCCAGCTCTGATACTTCCCAAACTGCGCTGTTTTCCTTATTTGTAAAGACTAAATGAGATCGCATATGTCAAAGAGCTTTGTAAACTCTCAACACATACAAAGTGTTACTGTTAAAATGATTTATAAATGTATCTTAAGAATGTCCCAGATGAGTGAATGTTGGTTAGGATGCATGACCACATCTTAGAGTGCTCCTGGTCAGCTCCTGACTTTGAGAAAACACGGATAGGAAGGCCCATGTCCCATGCACAAGACAACCAGCTCAAAGCAGGGACAGGCAATGAGAGGTGAAAGAGACCTAGTCCTACAGCTGTCTGATCTGGGTGCAACTTGCAATGGGAAGGGACAGAAGCTCTAAATAGACCCACATACACACCCCAGGACATAATACAGCCACCAGCCAACAGGACAAGCAGCACAATTCCCAAGCATCCTCTTGGTTAAACAGATAAAAGAATGGCTGCCATACCATGTCTGTGAAGGCTGGGGAGCAGCATCCACAGAGCAGAAATCAGTTCTGCTGAGCTTCCAAATCCCATATGCCTGGCCATCGCAACTCTTTCCACACCCAACAAATGAAGCAATCTGGGAGAGCCAACACCTTGAAAGTTTACTGCACAGAGCAATCTACAATGGGGCCAAGTGCTAAAGCAAAAATTTATTAAAATTCATTTATACAGTGTTTTATAGACAAAAGTAGAATCTTCGACATTCACGCAATCACCTGTATTTTCAGAACTGCTTCATGAGAAGATGGATTTCTTTCTCCTCCCCAAAATAAGATATTTCTGTCTATACTCCTAAAAATGATGCATTTATTTACACCACCTTTACAAGAACAAATTCTTTGCGATCCCAAAACCTGGGCAGAGAGTGAAAAGAGACAAACAGAACCTTCTCCAAAATGGTAGTCCTCACAACGGAGGTGTAATGCAAGAGATACATAAAATGGCAGCTCTTGAGAGGAGTGTGAGCACACCCAGCGGGGTAGGCAGCCCCTAGCTGCGGAGTGTGGCCAGCCGGGACTGCATAGCCTCCAGAGCCTCTTCCTCCTCCTCCTCATCTGAGGCAGCCATCGCTCCTGAAGGTTCTGGCTCTGGAAGGGCATCGGTCACTTTACTGGGTGCTTTGCCCAAGGCCCCTGAAAAGAAAGAGCGAAGATGAACATCACATTGGCTTAAGGAAGCAGCCCCTCAATCTTCCCTGTCTTTCATTCCTGGACCAATCTGACCAGATACAAAAATGGGACCGTAAATCAAGTTGTTTTGGGGGCGTTTTACTCACTCTGGGAAATGTGCAAATAGCTACCTGTAATGATGCCAAAGTCATAATAATTGTATAAGAATCTTGGTTCTGAAGCTCCTAATCTAAATTCCTAAATGCTACTGAAAACTTTAAATCTTCTTTCTGAATAAAACTAAACTATTTGTAAATCTTCACAAAATATTTTCTTGGAGTAACTGTCTTCCTTTCCCCAACAACTTAAAACCAACAAATGAACAAATAAAAATTAAACCCCACCATTTTTTAAATTAAACATAAAACTCAGAAAATCTAGAAGTAAAAGTTTAAAACTCATTAACCATCACTTGGCGATTACTATTTTATCATCTCCCTTCCAGACTTCTATAGACATGGTTTTACACAAAAGTATGTATTTCAGTAAAAAGGCTTTAATCACATATTGTAAGTATCTTTCCATGTTAATGAGTATATTTCTATATCATCTATCACAATATATAGTATACCATTAAAATAAATATAACACAAATGATTTTATTAGGCATTTAGTTTGTTTCAAACTTTTCTTTTTTCTTTTTTCTTTTTTTTTGAGACAGGATGTCTCTCTGTCACCCAGGCTGGGGTGCAGTAGCATGATCATGGCCAACTGCAGCCTGGACCTCCTGGGCTCAAGCAATCCTCCCACCTCAGTCTCCCAAGCAGCTGGGACTAAGGCATGTGCTACCACACCCACCTAATTTATATATTTTTTGTAGAGATAGGATTTCACCATGTTGCCCAGGCTGGGCTCCTGAGTTCAACCAATCCACTTGCCTCGGCCTCCCTCAAAAAGTGTTGGGATTATAAGCATAAGCCACTGCACCTGGCCTTCAAACTTTTGTTATAAAGAATGCTACTACAGACATCGTTGAGTTAAATATTTCAGCACATTCTTAATTCATTAAACTCCCAGAAGTCAATCTGTTAGGTCAAATACTTTTTTTTTTTTTTAATACATATTTTTTTGAGATGGGGTCTCACTATGGTTGCCCAGGCGGGTCTCAAAACTCCTGAGCTCAAGTGATCTACCCACCTCAGCCTCCCAAAGTGCTGGGATAACAGGCGTGAACCACTGCACCTGGCGAGGGCAAGGGCTTTTGAATGGCTACGGTCAAATTGCTTTCAAGAAAGTCTATACCAATTTAAAATCCCAACAGCAGTATATGAGAGCAGTATCTTCCTTTAAAATCATGAAAACTCTAAAATTTTAAGAATTATTTGTGTTTTTTTAAAAGATGGTTATGGGTATTGTGCTTGCTTTTCAAGAAATAAGCTGCATACTCTAAAATGTCAAAATGTAGAAGGGAGTTAATGCCTAAATAAAAGCTACTAGCTAATTTAGTGAATGCAGGAAGAATGGCCATAAAAGGAGAAGGAGGAATCTCATGGTCATACCTGCTGTAATTTCAAACAGAATTCTGTCAATTTCCATTTCTGCTTCTTCCTCCATTTCTTCCTGATCGTCCATGCTTTCAAAAGTGTCCTCTAACATCTCTTCTATGATCCCAGCCTAAACACAGAATAAATATGTCACTTCGGTCAACTGTTAAATCTGTTCCCATCAGACACCTGACACATCACCTAGACTGAGCTGAGCCTAAGTCCAGTGCATCCTTTCAAGGGCTGACACACAAGACAGCTGGCCAAAGGAAACACTGGATGTTGTCCTCTCTGCAGAAATGCAAAAGCCCCAAAGGGAAACAGCTCTCTAAATTTAACACCCTAGGGGTGGGGTTTGCTACTACTGGCTGTCAGCAGAGCTTCCTCAAGTAACCCAGACTCAATATAATGGCAGCACCTGAGAAACAGCTCGCTGACAGATGAGTGTATTTCCAGTGCCGTTTTGGAAAGCATCTGCCCTAACACTGCAAATATAATCCGTGAACGCAGAGGTTGGAATATGGTATGAAAAGTAGTTGGAGCCGTAGTAGACGCTGTGATAACAAATGCCAACAGCAGGGCAGAAGCCAAAAAAGGCCTGGAGAGGACTCCAACTTGTCCAGGTTACATCTGCCAGAATGGGGTAATCTGGTAGGTCTGCAAGGATCAGTTAACCAAAATCTGATCACCCACTCCTGGGAGGACTAAGACAATATTTCTGGACCTAACAAGGTAAAGGCCAGACACTTTTCTGGAAGTCCTGTGCCTGGCAGCGTGCAGGAGCCAGCCAGTTAGCCTCCTCTGTTCTCAAGGCAGCAGAGCACCACTGCAGGACACAAGCAAATGGCTTTAACACTGGCCCAACCCAACCCAGCCCTGCAGTCTTTGTGCTCAGCAGTTCCTCAACTCCCAGATAGGGCCCTATTGAATGTTCTTTCTTTGTTACTGAAGCAAAGGGTTGGAACAGCAACCTCCAAAGTCAACAAGGGGGCTGCTGACATCCCTGGGCAGAACAGGTACTGGGGGGTTGAGTGGCTGTGGTGGAGGGCATGGGTTCAGGTTTCTGAGAAGCTGCTAGAAAAAGAAAATCCTGGTTGTCTTGCCACCTGAAAAAACTAAGTCCCTTGCTTTGTACCTTGACGTTCTGGTGATTCAAGGAGCAGAAAGTCACATGTAGCAGCTCCGGCCCTGGCTCCCTTGTACTCAGCCAGGGTACAGTTCTCAGTGACTATGCTGAAGGGTTCAGATTTAAAGCAACCCTCTATCCTGCCTGCCTGAATCGAACTAGCACCCTATTCTGCCCATCTTCATATCCGTTCTGTCCAACCAAAATGAACAAATAAATTCAAATTCATGTTCACCCAGGTGGAACCCTAGGGCCTTCCTGAATGGGATCATCTTAGTACTGGGAGCTACTGTAAAAGAAGTGCAATAAATGCTTGCTAATTGGTTAAACAGAGTCCACCAGAATCCTAACTGTAATAGCCCTTCACACTCTGGAGGTAGAAGTTGTCATTTTTTTATTCATTCAATCAGCAACGATTCATCAAAGTCCTGCTCTGTGCCACACAATAGGCCTGGGGATAAACAGAATGACTAAGATGTGTTCCTGCCCTTGTGAAGCTGAGCCCCTACTGGGGCCTTCAGAATCTACCAGACGCAAGCCTTCCTCCAAATCTGTATTACTCCCAGTATTCAGAAACCATTATGAAAAAGATCCCAGATTCTGAAAAAGGCTTCCCTCTCAGATCCTGGTGGCTCTGAGTTAAAATGAGCAAGCCTGAAGGCACTCCAAGAATGATCTTATTATCTGGTTCTAGATGAACAGTGATCACCAACTTCAGGGCAAGACACCTACATGCTATTTGTAAAGGACATACCCTCCTGACCCATTCCTTCCTTACTGCTACTGCCCAAGGACTTCTCATTCAAACAACCTGGGCCCTGGGCTTTCTATGTTCTTTTTCTGCAATTTTCTTTTCCAGCCCCTCTCTCCCATGCCCTAAACCCTGTATACAATTCAAGTTCATAAATGAAATTCACTGAGACGAAGGGAGGCGATTTCTACGCACAGCCTCTATACAAGAATTTGAGGTGTACACTCTTGGTTGTCAGCCACAGGTCTGCAGCAGGAAACAGCATCTGTGTGAGGGACCTCCCATCCTCATTTCCACGGTGACAACGTCAGACATCAGTGCCCCAACTCCAGATCTTCACTTACAACCAAGGTGACCTTAGGAAAACTACCTGATGACCCAAAGGCTCAGTTTCTGTCTATGTAAAAAGAGGACAAAAATCCCTGCCTCTCAAGATGGCTAGAAGAACAGACTAGGAGATAGGACAGTATGTGGCTGCCGGGGCTTGGCAGCAATGCCTTCTTTATCCCTGTCCTTGTCTGAAGGCCACGAGTACAGGTCCTTGCCAGACCCTGATCCTGGGGGTGGCAGGTATTTACGTGCTTTCTATTTGATTCTCAGTCTCTCCCTTTTTAGTTTAAAACAGGGATCAGCAAACTACAGCTGCTGCAGGCCAAATATGGTCTCTGCCTGTTTTTGTAAATCAAGTTTCTTTCCATCTCCTTGCCTATGTTGGACCCCACAAACTTTATTTCCTTATCCCTAAATGGTTGCTCCTTGGTTCCCCCACCTCCTCTAGAGCTCTGGGTAGACTTTTGCTATTTCTACAGAACACTCTGGCAATCTGACCCAGACTCTGCCATGCTGAGCTCAAATGGTTTCGATCAATGTTAACAGCTACTCCTTAAAATTAATTCTGTCTAGCAGGTGTAGTCTGTTCATCCCCACCCACCCTCATCCCTGGACCACTGCTACTTGCTTAGAGTGACTCTGGGGTTTGGAAAGGAAAGCAGGGTTAGCCCTAAGTCACCTTCATCATTTCTTTGGACAACTCCCTCATGGTGGCCTGAATTTCTGGAATCTTCACAAGACTTTGCATAGCCTTCATCACTTCTGTGCTCTTCTGCAAGGAACCAGCCACTCGCAAGACCGCTGAAAGATAATGTGTACAGTCAGGATTGTTCAACAGGATGGAATAAAGAGACACAGCCAAATTATGAGCCATTCCAATAAATAACAGCAGTAGCAAATGGACTCCCAAGGTTATCTGTGTGCCTTTAAATTAATTACTGTCCTTGTTGACCAAGAGACTGACTTTTCTAAATTGTATGCTATCTGGGTTACTACTGATGTGAATTCAGTGAGCAGGCACACCAGATGACCAATCTGGAGAGTGGCCTGAAGCCACTCTTGACTTTTAGGAAAAGAAACCAGCTTGGAGTAACTGTGACACCCAGGAAAATCACAAATAGGAGGAACAGCTCCAGACCTTGTAAAGGCCACACTAGAAAAGAGAAGGCTTTAGAACCCAAGTAGAGCTCCCCATTCACCAGCCTATGGACAGTGTCTGTTTGGTATGGAGCCAGCTTATCACTGGTCCTCAGAAAAATGAGAGAAACTAGGATAGATACAGTGAATATGTGTATGTGTGTCAGTGTGAGGTGGTTCCTTACTAGAGAAAAACCTTCTGTAGTCTGAGATTATATGCCTACTACAATCTTCTTTATAAGAAATCATGGTAGTATCAAAAGATCATTGCCCCACCCTCAATGTATTTAACATGTCAAAGAGTTGGCAACCATCCAAACCTGTTTTGGAATTTCTGAGACTTGAAGTTCTGAGAGCTGTCATATACAAGCTGTTCCCTAAAACTGGCGCACAGACTTCCTTCCTCCTGGCTAAATCAGGAGTCACTATAGGTTTACCTCTGGTGGAATCCAGACCCTAGGAAGCTTTCACATCTAAGGGAAAGCAAGAGTGACCAGAGAAATGCCTGTCTGACATTTATAGTACTATGTATTTTCTAAAGGAGTAAGGGAGTTTGCTAGTTGCAGAGAACACTTCATTTCTCTTAACACTGACATGAGAAAATAAAATATTTATTAATATTAGTAGAATGACACAGGAAGTGTCAAGAATCTGAGGCTGAAATAAGCAATAAATTACATATGCCATTAAAATGATATAAAAAGTTATAGAATGTTAAAAGTTATTATTGATTATATAAAGATGGGAAGAAAAGGGTAAAAATAAAGCAAATTCCATACAGTTTTGTTTATAAAGCCTGATGTCTACATGAGCCTGTAATTGTATTATTTTATAATTTGTGTCCTGATACATCCTTATATATATTATAAGTTGCATTATTATTTGCATCCTGAGTCTGTAACCCAGAGAGTACCTGAACATGGTATGTGTTCAATAAACTTCTTTGAGCTGAATTAGTGAAAATAAGTAAACAGATGGGAGACATGGAAAAAACTATGACTAGAGAAGTATTTAAACACTGAGTCATTTGTATTTTGAAAAAGGTATAAATTTCTCATTATTAGAAGGTACAAGAAAGGAAGAGTCCATGTTGTAGGAAAAGAGGACACAAAATAAACTTAGAAATAAAACTTACTACAAAAACATTCAAGTTGATAACCAATCAAAATGGATTAGGTAAGTGGATTTTTAAAAGGCCAGACTAATTTTATGTTGTACACTTGAAACTCAAGACAAAGGTGGTTGCTATGGTTTGAATATGTCCCCTCCAAAATTCAGGTGTTGCCACTGTGATAGTATTAAGAGGTGGAGCCTTTAATAATACTGATATTTTATGAGTTAATCATAATATAAAGTTTAACTTTAGAACTCAGGGAAATCAGACCTTACTCTTCACAGGATGCTAAATGTTCACCCAGCAGAGGGCGATGGTGTATGCTTACAGCTCAGCTCAGAACAGTGGAACAGTGCAGAAGCAGGTGAACCTTGGTAAATAATTCGTTGGAAAGAAAGAAAAGTGTAAAGAAGTAAACATGCAAAGGCACAATATGTTAGAATTTATTAGGCAAACACTTTCAAAGATTTGATAATGTGTGGGAGATACCAGTCATTCAAATCTTGCAAGGTTTTTGAAATATTGGTACAACACTGAACTAGAAGAGGGGAGAAAATCAGGATTTGATCAGCCTTTGAGATATTCAGTAGCTTCAAATGACAGATTCAGGGCCTGAGTTACACAGTATGGGAATTATATGCCTTTCACTTTTAAAAATCTTTTAACTCCATTTGCTAATTTTTAACCCTTAAGCACTATTAAAATTATGGTTTGTTTTAACTGTTGTATGTCAACAATGAAAATTAGTGGTAACTAAAAAAAAAAAAAAAAAGGGATTAGGCCATGAGGTTCCACCCTCGTGAATGGATCAGGTGCCCTTAGAAAAGGGCCTGCAGGAGGCAGTTTGTTCTCCCTTGCCCTTCCTCCTGCCATGTGAGAACACAGTATGCCTACCCTCCAGAGAATGCAGCCCTTACCAAACAACCAACCCTGCCAGCACCTTGATCTTGAACTTCCCAGACTCCAGAACTGCATAAAATAAAATTCTACTCTGAATAAATAACTCAGTCTCAGGTATTCTGCTATAGCAGCACAAAACAAACTAAGGTATAAAAAAAATGTATTTCCTATGTTCCAAAAGGAAAAATGAAATAAGAAGGTATGGCAGGGTAAAAATTATTTCATAATAAAAATAGCCAGACCTTCAAAAGAATGAGAAGGCAAGCCACAAGCTGCAGGAAAATATTTGCAAAAGACATATGTGATAAAGGACTGCTATCCATAACATACAAAGATCTCTTAAAACTCAATAATGAGAAAATAACTGAACTTAAAAATGGTCAAAAGACCTGAACAGATAACTCACCAAGATGATATATTAATATAAATGGCAAGTAAGCATATGAAAAGATGTTCAACATCTTATGTCATTTGGGGACTGTAAATTAAAACAATGAGATACCACCAAAAACCCATTAGAATGGCCCAATACAGACCACTGACAATACCAGATGCTGGTGAGAATGTGCCGCAACAGGAACTCTCATTTATTACTGATGGGAATGCAAAATGGTACAGCCACTTTGGAAGACAAAGCCAGACACACACCTACCATATGATCCAGCAAGTGTGCTCCTTGGTATTTATCCAAATGAATTAAAAATATGTCCACAGAAAAACCTGCACACGGATGTCTTATAGCAGCTTTATTCATAACTGCCAAAACTTGGAAGAAACCAAGATGTCTTTCAGCAGGTGTATGGATAAACAAACTGGTACATTCAGACAATGGAATATTATTCAGTACTAAAAATAAATGAGCTCTAAAAGCCATGAAAAGACATGGAAGAAACTTAAATGCATATTACTAAGTGAAAGAAGCCAATCTGAAAAGGCTACGTATTGTATGATTCCAACTATATGACATTCTAGAAAAGGCAAAACTATGGAGACAGTAAAAAAAAAAAATCAGTGGTTGCCAAGGGTTAGTAGGGAAAAAAGATGAATAAAGACAGCACAGAGAATTTTTCGGGCAATGAAACTACTTTGTATTTACTGATACTATAATTGTGGATAGCATTATACATGTGTCCAAACCCATAGAATGTACACCACCAAGAGTGAATCCTATGTAAACTATGGACTTTGGTTGATAACGACATGTAAATAGAGGTTTACTAATTGTAACAAATGTATCACTCTGGTGTGGGATGTTGATAGTGATGGAGGCTATGCACGTGTGAGGACGGGTACATGGATCTTCTGTACTTTCTATTCAATTTTGCTCTGAATCTAAAACTGTTCAAAAAATAAATTTACTAAAAAATAAAAACAACTATACCCTGAAGGTGAAATCAAGAGTAATAGAAGGGCCGTCTGTATTCAAGATTGCCATTTTGTATGATGAGACTGGAAGGACTCCAGTCCTTAATATCAGTAGAATGCAGCAACACCTGGCATCAGGCGTTTCCTCCAGAATCTACAAAACCAACATGCCAGAGAGTCGTTGGGCTTTTCTTCTGCCTGATTGTTCTAGTGTACATATTACTTAGACTAGAGATAATTGGGTTTGAACCCCATCTCTGCCATTTCCTCACTGTCATCTTCAGCAAGCTGAACTGTTTTCCTTATTTGTGAAGATTGAATGAGATCACATGTCAAAGAGCTTTGTAAATTCTCACACACATACAAATATAAAGTGCTACTGCTGAAGCAGTTTATAAATGTATCTTAAGAATGTCCCAGATGAGTGGGAATTGGTTAGGATGCATGACCACACCTTGGTGTGCTGCTGGTCAGCTCCTGACTCTGAGAAAGCACTGATGGAAAGGCCCATGTCACACGTACAAGATAACCAGCTCGAAGCAGGGACAGGCAATGAGAGGTGAAAGAGGCCTAGTTCCACAACTCTGCTATAATATAAGCCACTGTAGTAAAGTTTTCTGTTATTTGCTGCTGAACATATTCTTTAGCTAATACTACAAAAAAAAAAAGCAAAAATATCACCCATTATATTTTATGAAGTATATGTAACACTAATTCTAAAGTCTGAACAAAACTCTAATCATAGAGTTGCCAGATAGTATTCTAATGAACTCAGGTGCTATTTAAAATACTAAAACTATCCTCAAATAGATTGTACAAACCCATTAAGACCAAAGTAGATTCACATTCAATAGGCATGGGTGGCTTAATCTAAAAATACCACATTCAAAAACCAAGAACACATATTATATACTAAAATATAAATGGCATCAGAGTAGTGACTGCGTCCCACTATGTTAACAATATGCTGAATGTACAGAATGCAATCAACAAATAGATGCTGAATGAATAAATGAATTAATCCATAAACAAAGCATTATTTAATGGTAGAAAGTCCCAGAAAGCATGTGTTAGACTGAAAAAGAAATTCCTATCTAAAATCTTCAAAAGACCACAGCATTCAAAGTATCATTATATATTTAATTAAAATGCCAAATTTCATGCTTAAAAATGGTTAAAATGGCAAATTTTCTTATGTATATTTAACTATAATAAAAAACTTCTCCCACATCCCCCCAAATAGGTTAAAATTCTACAGAAAACATTACGAAGTCAGCAATGTAAAAATTAGTTGATCACATTTAAAACTACAAAGATCAAAGTTACACAGAGAGGAATATGAAATAAACTGAGCAGCATTCCATTGGTCACAGCTCTTTCTGTTGAAATGCCTTCCCTACCCCAGGCCTGTCTGGAGATCTCTCTGGATTCAGGCTTTCTCCAACTTCAGGGCCTTTCCACGTGGTCCTCCCTCAGTGTGGAGTGCCAGTCCCACTGACAGCTCCATACTGTAGAGGCTTGGTGGACAAAGTTAAAAAAAAATTAAAAAAAAAAAAAAAAAAAAGGCATGCTTCAAAGTTTGTATTTATCCTTGTGCAGGGCCACATTAATCTTCTCAGTAGTGTTTCAATTTTAGTATATGTGCTGCCCAAGAGAGCTGGAGTGCAGTGGTGTGATCTCAGCTCACTGCAACCTCTGTCTCCCGGGTTCTAAGCGATTCTCCTGCCTCAGCCTCCCAAGTAGCTGGGATTACAGGCACATGCCACCACACCTGGCTAATTTTGTATTTTAGTAGAGGCAGCGTTTCACCATGTTGGCCAGGCTGGTCTCGAACTCCTGACCTCAGGTGATCCACCTGCCTCAGCCTCCCAAAGTGCTGGAATTTACAGGCGTGAGCCACTGTGCCTGGCCACTAGATTCATTTGGGGGAAGACTCACTATTTTATTTCCAGTGCCTAGCACTGTGCCTGACACGGCCGACAATCAAGCATTTGTTGAAAAAACCAATAAATGAATTTAACACTGAGGTGGTTTTATAAAGACTCAAGTGCTCCTACATAGAATGAAAGATTTAGTATTGGGTCAGAAATATGTTTTTTCTTTCTTGTATTGATCATAAAACTTCCAGAACATTTCTTTATTTAAAAAAACAATTTCGGCTGGGTGCAGTGGCTCACCCCTGTAATCTCAACACTTCAGGAGGCCAAAGTGGGTGGATCACGAGCTCAGGAGATAAAGGCCAACATGGTGAAACCTTCTCTCTACTAAAAAATACAAAAACTAGCTGGGTGTGGTGGCGTGCGCCTGTAATCCCAGCTACTTGGGAGGCTGAGGCAGGAAAATCACTTCAACCTGGGAGGTGGAGCTTGCAGTGAGCCGAGATCACATCACTGCACCTCCAGCCTGATGACAGAGTGAGACTCTGTCTCAAAAACAAAAAACAAAAAACAACAAAAAAACATTCATATGACAAATAGCAGGGAGAAGGAAATAGAAGCTCATTCTCCCAGTGTTTTAAATTATAGACAGAACATCCACATACTGGTGACAAAAAGCAACTGATGTAGGAAAAGAAATTAAAAACCAGAAATAAAAAAGGTTCACTTTTAAACATTTCATCAAAGAGAATTTTGAAGACACAGAAAAGTAAAGAAGTATCATTTCACCAAACAGGAGATACGGGTGGCAAATAAGCACATGAAAAGATGTTCTTAATCATTAGCCATGAAGGAAATGCAAATTAAAACCACAATCAGCACCATACACCTATCAGAATGCCCAAAATGAAAAACAGTGACAACAACAAATGTTGGAGAAGATGCAGAAAAACAGGATCACTCATACATTGGCTGGTGGAAATTTAAACCTGTACACTTTTACAGCAGCTTTATTCATAATAGCCAACAACTGGAAGCAACTCAGAAGTCCTACAATGGGTGAATGGTTAAATAAACTGGTATATCCATATAATGAAATACTACTCAGCAATAAAAAGAAATGAACTATGGATACATGTAAACACTTGAGTTAATTTCCATAGAAATATGCTGAGTGAAAAAAGCCAATCCCAAGAAGTTACGTAACTATATAACTCCATTTATACAACATTCTTAAAATGACAAAATTATAGAAATGGAGAATTAGTGGCTGCTAAGGCAGAGATGGGAGGAAAGTAGGTGTGGCTATACAAGGGCGACATGAGGGAACCTTGTATTGATGGAAATGTTCTGTAGTTTGACTGCATCAATACCAATATCCTGACTGTGAGACTGTACTCCGGATTTGCAAGATGTTACCATGGGGGGAAAGTAGGTGAAGGGTACACAGAATCTCTCTGTATTATTTCTTGCAAATACAGGTATACCACATGTATGTGAGTCTACTAGTTTCTAAAAACACAAACCTTAATTTAAAAAACATTAAAGCATGTAAAAATAAAGTTACATTACAACCCCACACCTGATACAAATGAAAAAGGGATATTATACACATAAAAACAATTTCTGCTATAAATATGACCATGTTATAATATCAACAACTAAAGATGGAAGCAAAGTAACTAAAAAATTAGTTTCATGGCCGGGCGCGGTGGTTCACGCCTATAATCCCAGCACTTTGGGAGACCAAGGCGGGCAGATCACGAGGTCAGGAGATTGAGACCATCCTGGCTAACACAGTGAAATCTCGTCTCTACTAAAAATACAACAAATTAGCTGGGCGTGGTGGCAGGTGCCTGTAATCCCAGCTACTCAGGAGGTTGAGGCAGGAGAATGGCATGAACCCACGAGGCGGAGCTTGCAGTGAGCCGAGATCATGCCACTGCACTCCAGCCTGGGAGACAGAGTGAGACTCCATCTCAAATAAAATCAAAAAAAAAAAATTAGTTTCATAATCAGTAGATGTGGAACCCAGTGAAAATATTCTGAAAATAATCTGGACACCAATAATGAAAGCAACAAAAACAGAGAACTCTTTCTACCTATCACAGGCTCTCATGGGAATTATTAAAATTTTAGTTAAATTTTTTTAAAATTAGCAAATAAAAATGGGGCCAGGCATAGTGGCTCACACCTGTAATCCCAGCACTTTGAGAGGCCCAGGCAAGCAGATCACTTGAGCACAGGAGACCGAGACCAGCCTGGGCAATACGGTGAAACCCTTTCTCTACAAAAAACTAGCTGGGTAAGGTGGCTCATGCTTGTAGTCCCAGCTACCCAGGAGGCTGAGGTGGGAGGATCACCTGAGCCACGGAGGTTGAGGCTATGTGAGTCATGATCGCACCACTGCACTCCAGACTGGGCAACACACCCTATCTCAAAAATAAAATAAAAATAAAATGAAGTAAAATAATGTTAAAAACAGCATCAAAAACATGCAGCTCATTGGTAGCAAGAGCCCAGGGGAGCAATACATTGACTCAACTGACCAACAGTGTGGGTTTTAAAAGCCAACTTAAAACCGGCATTTGCAAACACAATGAATCAGATTATAAGAAAATATGAAATCTTACGACTTTTCACAATAATGATAAATGAAAGCTCAGAGAAGGGATATTAAAAACATTTGAGCCTCAAAAGTAAAATCCCTTGAGAGTAAGACACTTTTCCTTGTAACAAGAAAAAAAAAAAAAAAAAAAAAAAAGATAAAGGGTACACAATGATTTCCAAAAAAAACTTCAACACAAAATAATATTGAACAGAAAGATAAAAATTAAAAGGAGATAGTACAAACATTCTATAATATGGTGAACCAAAACCAAAAGGATGTCACAAGAGTATCGAAACCATGTACATTTCAGAAACTTTAAAAATTTAAAGTCATGTTTATTTATGACTTACATGCTCCACTTGAAAAAAATAACTTGAAGCAGTTTATAAAAAAGATGTATATGGCAGATACAATAAAATAAATTTAAAACGCTCAAAAGTGTGAGTTGATTCCGTAAATGTGGGCTGGAGTATCTCAGCAACCACACTATTGACAGTTTGGGCGGGGCAATTCTTTTGTTGGAGGCAGCTGTTTTATGCATTCTAGGGTGTTCAGCAGCAACCCTGGTTTCTGCCCACTAGATGCCAGTAGCAGCACCCTTTTTCCTCCTAGTTGTGACAACTGAAAATGGCCCCAAATACTGTCAAATGTCTCCCAAGCCCCAGTTGAGAATCAGTGGCCTAGGCTAATAAAAGTTACTGCAACTGAGATTAAGTTTAGCTGTGAGCATATCAACAGCTAAAACATAAAAGTTAATCATGTTTTGGGCTGTAGGACATTCACTGGTAACACTGTTTCACTAGGAAAGACTTTTTTTCAGGCTAGCTTCTAAGATAAATTTCTTCCATGGCTTTTAATATTAAGGAATATTAAAGTATATAATCTTTATTGACTGCACCACTAATTGTACAGAAGTTATAGAAATAATCTTCAGGTGGCTGTTTTCTTATCCACCACAAAAACACAAAGGAGGGCTGGGCGGGTGGCTCACGCCTGTAATCCCAGCACTTTGGGAGGCCGAGGCGGGTGGATCACCTGAGGTCAGAAGTTCAAGACCAGCCTCGTCAACATGGTGAAACCCCGTCTCTACTAAATATACAAAAATGAGCTGGGCATGGTGGCGGGCGCCTGTAATCCCAGCTACTTGGGAGGCTGAGTAGCTTGAACCCGGGAGGCAGAGGTTGCAGTGAGCAGATTGTGCCATTGCGCTCCAGCCTGGGCAACGTCAACAACAACAAAAAGCAAAGGAATACTATGAAAACAGCTCAGCAAAGGCACTGCTGTGGGAAGTAAAACAGGAGGATGGAGAAGGGTTTCTGAGGATCCAGCTTGCTAACAGAAATTGGACTTTAAAATTCTAGAGGGATGACTGTCTAGTGTCACTCTCACTTAACGCCAATGATGTGTTTTTATATGGTATTTACAGAGTATAAAATAAACATTCATATGAATAACAACTAAAATTAAATATGAAACAATCAATTTGTGAGGAAGGTAGATGATTTTTTCACTCCCTTTAAAAATTTCATTTAATGTTGTATTTTGCTTATGTAGGGGCAAATATTTCATTTGAAAAAGACAATCATGCACTATAGAATTGAAATCTGTAAAAGTTTCGGAGGGGAAAATTTTAAATCCTTGAATAAACACCATCATGAACAACACATGACACGGATATGTATTTATTTTAGAAGATTACTTATTATTCAGCAAGCCTTAAAGAAACTGAATTTTAATCTTGCATATGCTAGATCACAATTTAATATTAAATGCAAAATTTTTGTTTATTTAAGGCCTCAAATTTGTAGACCTGAGTAATAAATGTGTGTGGTATGTATAAAATGACATAATGTTAGACTAACAAAAGCAAACTGCAGGACAGTTCGTATAGTACTCAAATAGTAGCTACCAGTGGGTAAGGGGGCTGAGGCCAAGACAAAGAAATTGGTGAACAATTACTTTTATTTTACATATTTCTACACCATTTTAAAAAACAATAAGTCTATATTAGTATGTTCTCACACTGCTATTAAGACACACCTCAGACTGGGTCGTTTATAAGGAAAAGAGGTTTAATCAGCTCACAGTTCTGTGGGCTGTATAGGCTTCGGCTTCTGGAGAGGCCTCAGGAAACTTACAACCATGGTGCAAGGCAAAGGGGAAGCAGGCACATCTTCACATGGCAGGCAGGAGACAGAGAGAGACAGACAGATAGGGGAGGTGCTATACAGTTTCAAACAACCAGATCATGAGAACTCTATCATGAGACACCACTAGGGGGATGGTGCTAAACCATTAGAAACCACCCCCGTGATCCAATCACCTCCCACCAGGACCACCTCCAACACTCAGGATCATAATTCAACATGAGATTTAGGTGGGGACACAGAGCCAAATCATATCAAAATCTGTAACACTTAAGTTAAAAATACTAGAAAATTATTTAAAAATGTGTTTTGATTCAACAAATTGGTTTAAACTTCACAAACGTTATGCTTGACCCCAAAGATCCATAACTTGCAAACTCACTTTCAGGTACTCCAATCAAAGCACAGAAGAAAACAAAATAAAAGGACAAAGGTAGCTAGGTGGATGTACTACCCTACCTGGGCCTCCCTTTTATTGCATGGCCTGCCCCTCTAGACACACTGTCATCAATATATAAGAACTTGGAGCTCTCATGCATCTCTGCCACTCAAAATCCCACCATAGCTCAGCACTCACACCTGCCCCACTGCTTTAATGGTAAAATATACATACATTATTTTAACCCAAAATTATACATAACATAAAATTTGTAATGTATCCATTTTTAAGTATATAGTTAAGTGGAAATAGGTACATTCATTCACATTTTTGTGTAATCATCACTGCCATCCATCTCCAGAACTTTTCTCATCTTCCCAAACTGAACCCCTGTACCGTCACTCAACTCAATCCCCATTTCCCCTTACCCTTGGCAGCCAACACTCTACTTTCTGCATCTACATTTGAGAATTCAAGGTACATCATGTAAGTGGAATCGTGTAGTATTCATCCTTTTTTGAAGTGCTCATTTCACTTAGCATAATGCCTTCAAGATTCATCCATGTTGTTGTAGCATAAGTCAGAATTTCCTCCCTTTTTAAGGCTCAATAATATTCTATTATACAGATACATCACATTTTGTTTGCCCATTCATCTGTCAATGGACACTTGGGTTGCTTCTACCTTTTGTCTATTGTGAATGCTGCTGCTATGAACATTGGCATCCAAATACCTATTTGAGTCCCTGCCTTCCATTCTTTCAGGTAGATCCCAAAAGCGGAATTGCTGGAGCATATGGTAATTCTATTTCCTGCCCCACCTTTGAACTTCTCCCTTAACCCTCTCTTCCAATCAAAACACACTCATCATCTGTCTTACACTACAAGGAGCTGCTGTCAGAAAGCTGTCACCTGGAAAGCATCTAATCATGACAATGTATTAATACGTGACAAGGCTGAACAGATTACCCCTCCCCAGAGGCATCTGCATTTTAATAGGGGAACATCTTAAGAAAGAGGAATGACTTTGTTAAATCTCGGCTTTTCAAAGCAGCAACAGGCTAGGGGTGGGATGGGGCCATGGAAAGACAACAAAGACATCTCAGGAACTTTGGTTAGTTTTCTCTTTTTCCACTCCCAAAATGTAGTCTTTTCCTTCCTGCCCTGTCCCAAGTTCTATCCTGGTACCTACTCTGCTGTATTTAATCTCCCAATAAGCAACATTCCACTATTAACCAACACAACAATGCTGTCTAGGAATCCTTCCTGCCAGCAAAAGCTTAGGTGCTGCAGAGGCCAGATGAACCAAATAGCCACTGATTTCCTGGGGCTAGTCTGATCAGCCCAAGTGAAGACTCCTCTCTTAGACCTGTTCCTCTCCCTGTATTTCCAGTGTCTGTTAATGGCCTTGCAGTCTCTTTCCAGGCTCAAAGGCTCAGAGCATCTCAGCCTTGTTTATACCTTCACTCTGCACCTGTTCTTGTGTCTTCTACTCCATTCTCACTAGACTAACCATTCCCCTACTCCACTCCTTTACCTCTCAGGTCCCACTGCCTCCAATCACAATGGACTGTCCCGCCCTGCACCTGTGCTCTGTGCTTATAATGTGCTAAAGCTTTCAAATGTCTACAAAATAATTTAAATTCCTCAGCCTGATATCTCAGAACTCTGACTCCAACTTACCTTTCTAGCCTCACCTCCCACTGCTCCCCTTCATGCATTCCTGTCAAACTGTTTATTTGAAATATTTCAATTGTGCCTTAGTACACCTAATCCCTCTAGACTCAGATGCTGCCCTGATTCTCCCCAAAATACTTTTCCTCTTAACTCGCATTGCACTTTATCTGCATTGCTACAGCACGTCTTATTTTGAATTTGTCTTTGAGAAACCTTGCTCTTCTAACAGCTGTAAAAACTGTCATCTTCACCTCCTTGCTCATCCTCTCCAGCCATCCCTTCCACTTGCTCGGTACTCAACCTCCTAGACCTTCCTTCTGTGCCAGGAATGCTCAGTTCTTTTTGGCCCCAGGGCCTTCACACATGCTAGCCATCCAACTTGGCACACCGCTTCCCATGCCCCCACAAACTTAATAGTTCATCTTCCTTCAGAATTCATCAGTGCTTGAAAGGAGCCATCCCTGATTCTACATTTCTCTTTTACATTCTCCCAGTGCATATCACAGTTTGCAATTATAAATATCCATTTGATTATTAAATTTATTACTTTTAATTTTTATATTTCTTCAATTATCTGCAATTTACCCCATACCTAGAGGGCAGTGATTGTGCCTGTAATATTCACTATTTTAACCCCAGTGCCCAGCAGTATGCCTAGCACATAATAGGGCTTTTAAGAGATATTTATTAAATGAATTAACATTTTGGTTTTTGTAGCTCAGTCTATATGCCTGAAAAGACTAGAGAGGGCAGGTACTCAGAAAGCCTATATTTAAATCTAGCTTCCCCTACCCTCCTCCCTTCCACTGTCTCCTCTGCCTCCCTCCCTCCCACCCACCTCTTTCTTTAAAAAGAGAAGTGGGATAGGAAAGAAGAGAATGATTGGGAGAAGTTCTGAGAAACAGTATACGGAACGTCATGAAAATTTCAAAAAAGACAACTCATCATTAACAAAAGAAAATACTTCACCAACGAGGAAGAACAGAATGATTTTTTTTTTAAAATAAGAAACTGAGAAACTCTTTCTTGAAAATTAAAGTTAAGATAGCCAAAATAAAGAATTCATGAGAAAAAATGGAAAATAAAGTTGAGGAAATTTTGCAAAAAGTAATTACACAGACAAAATTGATCATGATAATGATGATAATATTTAAAACCTATCTATACAGCAATTACTATGCCAGACAATGAAGTGAGCCTCACAACCTGCTTATGAGGAAGGCACTAACTATTATTATCCTCAAAATGGAACATGGAAAAGATAAGAAAATTAAAGGACTAGTCTGAGAAATCCAATAACTAAGACTGTTTGCTTTCAGAAAGAAACAGAAAATAACAGTGCAAAGGCAATGTACATGCACACATCCAAGCACTGTAGGATACAAGTCCCCAGGACTGAAAAGATGCACCAAGGAATAGAAGGATACAATGCTTTTCTTTTAGAAATCCATATGGAAATACTTATAGATGAAATTACAGTTCATCCTCCATATCTGTGGGTTCAGTGTTTGTAAATTCAACCAACCAAAGACAACAAAATATTCAATATCAAAAATATTCAACCACAATGAAAATGAAAGGCTGTGTCTGTACCAAACACGGATAAGCTTTTTGTCATTATTCCCTAAACAATATAGTATAACAATTATTTACATAGCATTTGCATTGTATTAGATATTACATAATTAGTCTAGAGGTTAAAATATACAGGAGGATATGCGTAGGTTATATGCAAATACTACTTCATTGAGCATCCACAAATGTTGGTATCTGCGGGGATCCTGGAACCAACCCCCTGTGGACACCGAGGGATAAATGTATATGGATTCCCAGGCGAAAACATAGGGACTAGGTGGGATGAATATAAATTAAGTAAAATCAGCCAAGAGTTGACAATTGTTTAAGCTGGGTGATAGGTACATAGAGATTCATTTGGGTATTCACTCTGCTTTTGCATATGCTTAAAATTTCCATAATAAGAAGTTAAAGAGAAAGCAATAAGGACAATTCAAACAATCCAACTTCTCTCCTGAGAATAAACCTTTTTCAGACCTCTGTTTATCCACTTATTTATTTACACATCTACACAAACACATCCTCTATTTACTTATTTACAGAGTGCTATCATGCTATATATACTGTTCTGCAACTTGATTTCTTATTAAATGATGCATCATTAACATCTTTCTATAGCTGAATACTATGCTGAAACCTGAATAAATCATAATTTACTAATTCAATCCTTCACTGAAGAAAAATAAAATGTTAACAGTTCCCCTGTTACAAACAACTTTCTGTTGTTGGCTTTACTTATGTGTATTTTTGGGTAAAAATGCCCAATGCCTATAATTGTACAATTATAAAACTATTTCAAAAACAAACTTAAATATAAAAAAAAACTTCAAAATCAATAAAATTCACATTAACAACATAAATTTCATGTGATACTTTGCTGAACTAAAACACCACTTATAATGTGGGTTATGCTACAGATAAAATACTTGAGAACTATGCATATATATATACTGTTCTCATCTATCTGTCCGGCGACTCCTTTCCCACTTTTCTCCATTAAGACTACTGAGGTTGCAGTGAGCCGAGATGGCATCACTGCACTCCAGCCTGGGCAACAGTGCAAGACCTTGTCTCAAAAAATAAAATAAAAAAAGACTACTTAAAATCCTTGCATCAGATGGGATTTCTTTGGTAAGGATATTTACATAGTAAGTTGGGTTTTCCTCTTTTCACACTGGATTGCCACAGTGAAATCTGACACCAAACCTCAAAAACAAAAATGCAAATGGGGGATTGAAGTCTCATGAAACTCATCAATTATAATGTAACCCAGAGTATACATATGTTTAATTTTTTAATGATGCCAAAAATTAAAATAAAAAAGAAATTCTCATAGTAGAAAGACTGGAAGAAGAGAAAGTGGTGGGAGAAGGAAAATCAAGATTTTTTTTATAGGCATATCAATTTTGAGATACCCCTTAGACATCTGAGTGGAGATGCCAATTATGCACTTAGAGATAAAGTCAGCCCTGAAGATAAAAATTTAAAAATCAATGGCATTTAAAGGCATGGGGTTAGATAAGATCAACTAGTGGGAGTAAAGATGGAAAGGAGCAGAGGATCTAGAATAGAACCCTAGCACCTTAACATTCAGAGGCCAAAGAGCAAATACTTCACTTTTCAATTCTGGTAAAGCTACAGTATATATGAAACAAACAACTTAACATATTGTTATGGGTGTATATTTAAACAATAGGCTCTTATGTGCAGTGCACAGGGGAGCTTTTGTTATGTATACTGCTGAAAGTGTATGATAAAAGAATTTTTTCCATGCAGACTAATGATTACTTACTATCACTGGCTGAAAAGGTATTTTGGAATCAGGATACAGGAAGAAAGGGCAAAGAAAAGAGAATGCTCTAGTTTAGTAGCTCTGAGAGAATATTAACACAAGATAACATTTCTCAAAAATAAAAAAGTATGACAATACCAATTAAAAGGTATGAAAAAAAGAACTCATGAACTGCTGCTGGAAATATAAATTAGTAAAGCTTCTTTGGAGAGCAATTTTGTAATTCTAGTAAAATTTAAACCCAGCTATTTACTTAGCAATTCTACTTCTGAGTATACAACTGTCCTAAACCTTTACACATAGCAAAACCTGAAAATAACCTTAATATCCATCAAAAGGGGAACAGAAAAATAAAATGTGATACACCAATGTAATTTCATCTAGTAGTTCAAATCAATGGACTACAGCATGCTCTCCCTCTCTCTCTGAATATACATAGATCATTTTATTGTGGTTGCTGTTGGGTTTTTTGTCTTGTTTTATAGAGACAGGGTTTCATTATGTTTCCCAGGCTGGTTTCGAGCTCCTGGCTCAAGTGATCCTCCTGCTACAGGCTCCCAAAGGGCTGGTATTACAGGTGTGAGCCATTGTACCCCACCTACATTTATCCATATGAACATATTTCAAAAACAATGATAAATGGAGAAAAAAGACGCAGAATGGTATCTATAGTATGATACCATTCATATAAATTTTAAGATTCACAACAGTGGTTTTCTCTGGAGAGGATGGGAGAGAAGAGAATGAAACTGGAAAGGGGTAGTAAAGGAGCTTCAACTTTTGTAATGCTTTATTTCTTTTATAATATAGAAGCAGGCAAATACAACAAAACGTTAGATTTTATTAGTTCTGGGCCAGGTGCAGCGGCTCACACCTATAATCCCAGCACTTTGGAAGACTGAGGTGGGTGGATCACTTGAGCTCAGGAGTTCAAGACCAGCCTGGGCAACATGGCGAAACCCTGTCTCCACCAAAAAAATAAATAAATAAAATATAAATTTTATTAGTTCTGCATGATAGGTACATAAAGATTTATTACATTATCCTCTGCTTTCATCTCCACAATTGGAAAAAAGAGGCTGTGCATACACTGCTTTATTCATAGAGGAAAAAAGGCAAAATAAGCAATAAGGAAAGTGAAAAATTTTTAAACAAGCTTATCATGGTCAACTGAACATGTGTCTTTTGAGCATGTTGCAGGAAAAATTGAGAATAAATCTGAAACTTTCAAGCTGGCTATAAAAGACAAGAATACTTGAGCTTTCAAACATGACAAGATTAAACTATTTCTTTATGGCACTGATACTCAGTTTGGTCAAAAGTCATATCTAGGTGATATACCCAGTATTTCAAGAACCTAAAATCATCACTTTAGGGCTGAAATAACATGGTATTTAAAAGTGAAGATAGGCTGGAAGTGGTGACTCATGCCTGTAATCCCAGCACTTTGCAGGGCCGAGGAAGGCAGATCACCTGAGGTCAGGAGTTTGATACCAGCCTGGGTAACATGGCGAAACCCCATCTCTACTAAAAATACAAAAATTAGGGGTGCGTAGTGGTGGGCACCTGTAATCCCAGCTACTTGGGAGGGTGAGGCGGGAGAATCGCTTGAACCTGGGAGGTGGAGGTCGCAGTTACCAAGATCACACCACTGCACTCCAGCCTGGGTGACAGACTCCACCTCAAAAAACAAAAAGTAAATAAATAAAAGATAATCTTGATAGATTTTTTAAAAGATGATGTGGTACAAACATTTTGTCATTTTCTTTACTCTTTCCCAGCCCATGATTATTCTCTTCAGTATCTGGAGAAAGAAACTAATGATACATTAATGGTTAGGCATATTTTAAAGCCACATTTGAATGTTAAAATTGAATGTGAAGAAAATACCTTCAGAATGAAATACAACCAAATAATGCATTAGAAACTCATTTGGCACCATTCTATAAATTAAATCACTTCATCTTCTAACTTCTTTTGAGTGGGATCAATGAAGTATCTGACAGAGAGTTGAAAATATTCTTTAGTGAAAAATTTCTCCATAATTTCTTTCTTTTTTACAGACACAGTCTTGCTATATATATTGTCCAGGCTCAAGCACAATGGTTATTCACAGGTGTAATCATAGCTCACTGTGGCCTCAAACCCCTGGGCTCAAGCACTTAATTCTCCTTGCTCAGCCTCCTTAGCAGCTGGGACTACAACTGCATGCCACCATGCCTGGCTCTCCATGATTTCTGAGTCTGTATTCAATCTAAGTATCTGACAGTCATTTGCTGCCATTACTAAAGAATTATAGTTCTGAGTTAGAACTACTTCATAATTTAATGGAAATTAAGAAAAGAAACCAACTAGATGAACGACCACAAACAGTACTGTACTGGACACTGAAAGGAAACAATGTTTATTCCTATTTTAAATATCATGAGTTCCTAAAAGTCATCGAAAATGGACAGTTCACACATATGCTGAATACCCATAATGTGGTCTACAGATTCCTAAGATGTGACGAAGCATTAGGTAGACAGAGATGAAGGAGAAAAGGAGATGAGCCAAAGCCCCACAGCCTGTTGTAACATTTTGCCTGGGGCTGCTCTGGGACTAGGACAAAGGTAGAAAGCTCTTTTCTTCAGTCTCCCTCCAAACATCTAAGCTGGCCCCTTACTTCTACAACTGAATTCTCAGGTCACTTGATAACATTGTTCAATACATTCTAACTTCTAAACAAAGCAGATTTATATGTAGATTTCATTATTATTTAGAAAATACTAACAAAAGAAAACAACATTATTATATTTTGCATTTGTACGACACTCAACACTAAGAAAATACAAAGAATAAAAACCAGAGTAGAGTTTTTCCTATTCAAGGAACCCATGTTGATAATAACAGCAACACTGGCATTACAAGCTGACCGTAAGGTTAAGTGCAGCCTTACCCAGCTGGTTCTTCATCCCCATGAGCACTGAGTTCATGTGCGCTTTGGAGGCATATAGCTTGCTCACAGCCTTCCTTGACCTGATCATCTCCTTGGCCAGAACTACACAGACATCCTTCTGGCCTTTCTTGGCAGCATCTTTCACAGATCGTTTCACTTTTTCTTCTTCTCTTTGGATATCTAAATTTAGAACAGAACACCAAAAATCAAGGGTAAGTCAGGTTTATTGGCACTCAAATACATTCTTATTGTGATCTAAATGCGTCTATTAAGTAGAAAAACATATAGAAGGACAAACATAAAATCAAAATAACATAGTGAATATTCATCATTTCCAGAAACAACATCAAAGTAGTTTAAAAGAAAAGTACAATCCTATTACACTTGACAAAATTTCAAAACACCCTTCTTACATTTGTTGGTACTGGCCCTAAGAACGTAAAAAAAAAATTACTGTAAATGCATTCCAGAGCTTGCTCCAATAATCAGTAAGTAGTATTCCCACAATCATAAGAGTACAATTTCTACACAGTCACTAATCATTTCTAGAAACCTGCAACTTAAGGAAAGCCTGAACATATTATAAGTCTCATACCAGCATCAGCTAAAGGTAAGATATGTCTTTATTATATGCTTTATGATCAGTAGTGTTTTCTCCAATTTTTAAAACTGTGACAAAATACATAAAATATACCATCTTAACCATTTTTAAGTGTACCATCAGTGGAATAAAGTAACATTCACATTGTTGTGCAACCATCACCTCCACCCAGAACTATTTTTTTTTTTTTTTGAGACGGAGTTTCACTCGTTGCCCATGCTGGAGTGCAATGGTGCGGTCTCAGCTCACTGCAACTTCCATCCCCTGGGTTTCAAGTGATTCTGCCTCAGCCTCCCAAGTAACTGGGATTACAGGCACCCACCAAGATGCCCAGCTAATTTTTGTATTTTTAGAAGAGATGGGGTTTCACCATGTTGGCCAGGCTGGTATCGAATTGCTGACCTCAGGTGATCCGCCTGCCTTGGCCTCCCAAAGTGCTGAAATTACAGGCATGAACCACCGCGCCCGGCCCAGAACTTTTTTCAACTTTCCCAAAACTAAAATTCTGCACCCATTGAACAGTAACTCTCTATTTCCCCTTTCCCCTAACTCCTGGCATCCACCATTCTATTTCTGTCTTTAAGAATTTTACTACCCTTGTTACTTCCTTTAAGTGGAATATTTTTCTTTTTCTGACTGGCTTATTTCACCAAGCATAATATTCTCAAGGTTCATCCATGTTGTAGCATATGTCAGAACTTTCTTTTTAAGGCTCAATAATATTCTATTGTATGTATATACGACATTTTACTTAACCATTCATCTGTCAATGGACACTTGGGTTAATTCCAATTTTTAGCTATTGTGAAGAACATGAATGTACAAACATGTCTTCGAGACTCTGATTTCTTTTGTGCATATGCCTAAAAGTACAACTGTTAGGTTAGATGGTAATTCTATTTTTAATTTTTTGAGGAACAGCTGTACTGTTCTTTTATTTTATTTTATTTTTTTATTTTATTATACTTTAAGTTCTAGGGTACATGTGCATAACGTGCAGGTTTGTTACATATGTATACTTGTGCCATGTTGGTGTGCTGCACCCATCAACTCGTCAGCACCCATCAATTCATCATTTATATCATGTATAACTCCCCGATGCAATCCCTCCCCACCCCTCCCCATGATATGCCCCAGTGTGTGACGTTCCCCTTCCCGAGTCCAAGTGATCTCATTGTTCAGTTCCCACCTATGAGTG
>NW_016827513.1:150016-191692 GCF_001698545.2 Rhinopithecus bieti
GCTGTTCCTATTCGGCCATCTTGCTCCGCCCCCTCCTGTTTTTCACAATGGCTACATCATTGTACATTCTCACTAATGGTATACAAAGGTTCCAATTTCACTACATACTCACCAACACTTGTTATTTTCTGGGTGTTTTCTTGTTTTGATAGTAGTCATTCTAATGGGTATGAGGTCATTTTGATTTGCATTTCCCCAATGATTAGTGATGTTGAGCATCTTTTCATGTGCTTACTATCTGTACAGCTTATCTGGAGAAATTCCAAAAGTCTATTGAAGTCCTTTGCCTCTTTTTGAATCAAGTCGTTTTATTGTTGTGGCATTTTAGGTGTTTTGTGTATATTCTGAATACAATCTCTTGTCAGATAAATGATTTGCAAATGCTTTCTCCCATTCTATGAGTTGCCTTTTTACTCTGTTGGTAACATTTTCTTATTTTTTTAATATACAATTTTTCTTTTTCTTTTTTTATAGAGATGGGGTTTTGCCACGTTGCCCAGGCTGGTCTCAAACGCCTGGTCTCAAGCAATTGACCCACCACAGCCTCTCAAAGTGCTGGAATTATAGGCGTGAACCACTGTGCCCTGCCAGGTAATCTTTTTAAGATGCATGAAAATTTTTTATTTTCATGAAGTCCAGTTTGTCTACTCTATTTTTTGGAGATGGATCTATGTGGCTCAGGGTGTAGTGCAGTGGCTATTCACAGGCATGAGTATAGCACATTACAGCCTCATACTCCTGGCCTCAACTGATCTTCCAGCCTCAGCCTCCCAAGTAGCTGGGACTACAGTCACACATCACCATGCCCAGCAGTTTGTTCTTCATGTTGTGAAGTTTTGTCCTATGTTTTTTTCTAAGAGTTTCATAGTTTTAGCTCTTACATTTAGGTCTTTGATCCATTTTGGGTTAATTTTTGTATACATTGTTAGGTAAAGGTCCAACTAAATCCTTTTGCATATGGATATTCAGTTTTCCCAGCACCATTTGTTGAGAACTGTCCTTTCCTCCACTGAATGGTCTTGCTACCCTTGTCAAAAATCAGTTGACAACTGGCACAGTTTTTCTGGATACCTATTTTATTCCATTGGTTTATATGTCTGTCTTTATGTCAGTTTAAGTACATTGATTTTATCTCTGTAGCTTTGTAGCAACTTTTGAAGCCAGGAAGAGAGTTGTCAAACTTTCTTTAAGACTATTTTGATTATTTAGGGTCTCTTAAGATTCTATAAGAATTTTAGGACAGATATCTCTATTTCTACAAAAAATGTCATTGGGATTTTGATAAGGATAGCACTATGAATGTATAAGATTGCTTTGGGTAGTACTGACATCTTAACAATATTTAATCTCCCAATCCATGAAAATGAGATATCTTTCCATTTATTTATGTCTAATTTCTTTCAGTAATATTTCATGATTTTCAAGTCTTTTGCCTCCTTGGTTAAGTAAATTCCTAAGTATTTGATTATTTTTGATGCTATTGAAAATGGGTTTTCTTAGTTTCCTTTTCAGATTGTCCATTGTTAATACAGAGAAATACAACTGATTTTTTTTGGTGCTGATATTATATCCTGTTACTTTACTAAATTTATTAGTTCTAATAGGTCTTTTCTGAAAAATCTTTAGGGTATTACACTTATAGTATCAGCTGCAAACAGATTTTTACTTCTTCCTTTTCAATTTAGATACTTTTAACTATTTTTTTCTTGTCCAAGTTCAGTATTATGTTAAAGAGAAGTGGCAAAAGTGGGTCTCCTTGCCTTGTTCCTGATCTTAGAGGAAAAGCTTTTAGTCTTTCACCATTTACTATGATAGTCCCTGTGGTTTTTTTCATACATGGTTTTTACTATGTTCAGGTGATTTCCTTCTATTCCTAGTTGTTTTTAGCATGAAGAGGTGAATTTGGCCAGATGCCTTTTCTGTGTCAATCGAGATGATAATGTGAGTTTCTTTTCCTCTTCTTCCTGTTAATGTGATATATTACACTAATCAAATTTTGTATGTTGAATCATTCTTGCATTCCAGGATAAATCGCACTTGGCCATGATGTGTTTAATGTGTTGCTGGATTTGGTTTGCTAGTATTCTGTTGAAGATTTTTGCACCAATGTTCATAAGAGGTACTGGTCTATAGTTTTCTTGCAGCATCTTTGTCTGATATTATATCAAGACAATACTGGCATCACAGAATGAATTAGGAAGTGTTTTCTTCTCTTCAATTTCTTGAAGTTTGAGAAGTATTGGTGTTAGTTCTTAACTGTTTGATAGAATTCACCAGTGAAGTCATCAGGTCCACAGCTTTTCTGTCAAGATATTTTTGATCACTGATTCACTCTCCCTGCTAGGTGTAAGTCTGTTCATATTTTCTATTTCTTCATGTTCTAATCTTGGTAAGTTTTATGTTTCTAGTAATTTGTCCATCACACCTAGGTTACACAATTTATTAACATACAATTGTCCATAGTATTCTTATAATCTTTATTTCTGTGGAATCAGTAGTAATGTCTCCACTTTCAACTCTGATTTTAGTACTTTCAACCTTCTCTTCTTCCTTAGTCAATCTAGTTAAGGTGTATACATTTTGTTGTCTTTTTCAAGAACCAACTATGGACTTTGTTAATGCTCTATTCTTTTTCTGTTCTGTTTGTCTCTGCTTTTATCTTTATTATTTTCTTCATTCTGCTAGATTTGGGTTGAGTTTGTTCTTGTTCTATTTCCTTTAAGTTGAAAGCTAGGTTATTCACCTGATTTTTTTTTTTTTTTTTTTGACATGGTTTCACTCCCGTCACTCAGGCTAGAGTGCAAGGTGGGTCACCATCACAACTCACTGTAACTGTAACTTCTGCCTCTGGGTTCAAGCAATCTTCCCACCTCAGCCTCCCAAGTAGCTGTGACTACCCATAGACTACAGCACCTAGCTAATTTTTGCATTTTTGATAGAGACAGGTTTCGCCATGTTGCCCAGGCTGGCCTCAAACTCCTGGGCTCAAGTGATCTGCCCGCTTTGGCCTTCCAAAGTGTTGGGATTAAGCCACCACACCTGGCATTCATTCTTAATGTAAGCATTTATAGCTATTAATTTTCCTCTGAGTGTTGCTTTTGCGGTACCTTCTAACTTTTGGTATGTTCTGATTTGGTTTTTACTTGTCTGTTAAGTATTTTCTAATTTCCTTTGTGATTTCTTTTTTCACCCATTGGTTAAGAATGTGTTGCTTAATTTCCATACATTTGTGAATTTTCCAGTATTCTTTCTGTTACTGATTTCTAATTTCATCCTGTTGTGGTCAGAGAAGATAGCTTATATATCTTTTAAATTTGACTGAGACTTGATTTAAGTCTAACATATGGTCTGTCCTAAAGAATGTCTCATGTATATGTGAGAAGAATGTGTATTTTGCTGTTGGGTAGTATTCTGTATACATCTTTAGATCTAATTGTTTTATTTCTGTTTTTTTTTTTTTTTTTTTTTGAGATGGGGTCTCGCTCTGTCTTCCAGGCTGGAGTGTGGTGGCACAATCTCGGCTCAATGCAACCTCCACCTCCCAGGTTCAAGCGATTTGCCTATCTCAGCCTCCCATACCTGGGATTACAGGCACAAACCATGACACCCAGCTAATTTTTGTATTTTTAGTAGAGACGGGGTTTTGCCATGTTGGCCAGGCTCGTCTCAAACTCCTGATATCAGGTGATCCACCTGCCTCAGCCTCCCAAAGTGCTAGGATTACAGGTGTTAGCCACTGTGCTCTGCCTTCATTCTTCAGGACCCCGTTTTCCTACCTAATTCCTATCTAGTTAATAGACCCATTGTTGACAGTGGGGTATTGTCTAACTATTACGGAAGAACTATTTCTCTAATTCTGTCCACTTTTGCTGCATATGTTTTGACAGTCTGTTATTATATACAAAAATATGTACACTTGTTTTATCTTCTTGCTGTATTTAATCTTTTATTAATATATAATATCCTTCTTTGTCTCATATAATCTTTATTTAAAGTCTGTTTTATCTGATAATAACATAGCCGTTTCTGCTGTCTTTTACTTACTATGTCCTTAAAATATCTTTTTCCATCCTTTTGCTTTCAATCTATTTGCATTTTTGGGTCTAAAGTCTTACTCTTGTAGACAGCATATATGTTTTTAAATATAAGATTATGTTTTGTAAAATCCATTCTGCCAATGTCTGTTATTTGATTGGAGACTTTAAATCCATTTACATTCAAAGTAATTACTGTGGGCTGGGCACAGTAGTTCATGCCTGTAATCCTAGCACTTTGGGAGGCCAAGGCAGGATTGCTTGAGTCCAGGAGTTCCAGACTAGCCTAGGCAACATGATGAAACCCTATCTCTACAAAAAATACAAAAACTAGCTGGTGCAGTGGCATGCATCTATAGTCCCAGGTACTTGGCAGGCTGAGATGGGAGGATTGCTAGAGTCCAGGAGGTCGAGGCTGCTGTGAGCTGTGTCACGCCACTGCACTCCAGCCTGGGTGACAGAGCAAGACCCTATCTCAAAAAAAAAAAAAGAGAAAAAAAAGGAATTATTGATAAGGACAAATTTTCTTCTGCCAACCTGTCATTTATTTTCTGTATGTCATAGCTATTTTGTCTCTTATTTCCTGCATTAATGTTTTCTTGTGTGTTTACTTGATTTTTTTGTAATGAAATGTTTTAATTACCTTCTTATTTCCTTTTATATCACCATTGTCTTTGTGGATACCACAGGGATTACGCTTAACATCCTAAACTTATAACACTCTAATGTGAATTTGCATGAGCTTCTTTGTTTTTGAGTCTCACTTTATCACTCAGGCTAGAGTGCACTGTTATCAAGATCTCAGCTCACTGCAAACTCCGTCCCCTGGGTTCAAGCGACTGAACCCACTACTTTCTGGCCTCTAATGTTTCAGATGAGAAATATTCTAAAATCTTATGAGGATCCTTTGTATGTGACAAGATGTTTCTCTCTTGCTCCTTTTAAGATTTTCTCATTGTCTATGGCTTTCTACAGTTTGATTATAATGTGTCTTTCTTGGCAAGATCTCACTTGAATTTATCCTACCTGGAGTTCACTGAACTTCTTGGATGTTTATATTCATATCTTTCATCAAATCTAGGAAGTTTTCAGCCAAGCCATTTCTTCAAATACTCTTTCTGCACCTTTCTCTCTCTTTTCTCCTAAAATTTCCACAATGCATGTTGGTGTACTTGATGATGTCTGACAGGTTTCTTAGGCTCTGTCCATTTCTTTTTTCTTTTTTTTATAGACAGGGTCTTGCTCTGTTGCCCAGGCTGGAGTGCAGTGGCATGATCATGGCTTACTGCAGCCTCAAGCTCCTGGACTCAAGTGATCCTGCCTCAACCTCCTGGGTAGGTAGGACTACAGGCATATACCACCACACGTAGCTAATTTTTGTTTTTATTTTTTGCAGAGATGAGGTTTTGCTGTGTTGCCCAGGCTCGTCTCAAACTCCCAGCCTCAAGCAACACACCTGCCTCAGCCTCCCAAAGCATTAGGATTATGCAGCCAGCCTCAGTTTTTTCTTCTGTTCCTCAGACTTTATAATTTCAATTGTTCTATTTTGAAGTCTGCTGATTCTTTATTTTACCTGCTCAAATATGCTTTTGAATCATTCAAGTAAGGTTTTCACTTCAGTTATTATACTTTTCAGCTCCAGAATTTTGGGGTTTCTTTTCTTGTTTTCTATCTTTCCATTGATATTTCCATTTTGTTCCCACTGTCTTTTTTTTTTTTTAACTTAATCCACCTCTTCCTTTAGTTCTTTGCACATCTGTAAGATACTTGCTTTAAGTCTTTGTTTAGCAAATCTACCATCTAGTCTTTCTCAGCAACAGTTTCTAGTGACTTATTTTTCCCTGCTTTGAGGAGGCCATATTTTCCTGTTTCTTTGTATGCCTTATGATTTTACTGAATGTTTGAATCTTCTAATGTGATAACTCTGGAGATCTGATGCTGCCTCTTCCCCAGGGCTCGTCAGGTTTAGTTTTGTTTTCTAAAATTGGCATAGGGTTTCTGTTGTAAAGATCAGCACAAGGTATAAACTCAAGGTCTTCTGAGCTATTTTATGAGCCTGTACCATTCCCTGGGCATGCACAGTGACTTCCATATTCCCTCATATATACAGCTACTTTTGAGTAGCCTAGCTCTTGATGACAGAAATGTAAAATGGCCATGGAAAACAGTAAATGGTTCCCCCTAAAATTAAAAATACTATTATTATTTGATCCAGTAATGATTTCGTTTATGTATGCAAAAGTACTGAAAAGAATTGGAAGCAAAACAGATATCTGTACATCCATCTTCATAGCAGCATTATTCACAATAGCCAAAAGGTAGAAAGAATCTAAATGTCCATCAGCAGATGAGTGTATAAATAAAATATGGTATATACAGACAACAGAGTATTACTCAGCCTTAAAAAGGAATGAATATCTGATACCTGCTACAACATGGATGATCCTTAAAACTATTATGGTAAGTGAAATAAGCCAGACACAAAGACAAATATTTGATTCTACCTATATGAGGTACTTAGAATAGTCAAATACTTAGATACAGAAAGTAGAATAGTGGTTACTAGGGGCTGGGGGTAGGGAGAAATAGGAAGTTATTGTTTAATAGGTACAGAGTTTCAGTATGGATGAGGAAAAAGATCTGGAGATGGATAGTGGTGATGGTTGCACAACATTATGAATGCACTTACTGCCACTGAACTGTACACTTAAAAATGGTTAAAATGGTCAGCTTTATTTTATGTAAATTTTACAATAAAAACAAAAATCAGCAGCAAGACTAGTATGACTCACAAACGTTTGGGTATAAATACAAAAACAGAGAGAAATATATCTGGAAAAGGATGATCATAAAAAGTATTTGTGTTGGTTATCTGTAAGTGGTCGAACTTCAGAGTGATTTTAACTTTCTTCTTTCTACTTTTCTGAATTTTCACATGTGTATATTTCACCTTTATAGTCATGAGTACTCACCCAAGCTATTTTCATTTGAGGAGCAGATGAAATGAATTACCTAAATTCATTCCAATTATTGCCTATAATGAGTGTTCAAAATGTGTTACATTTGACTGAAAGCTAAACATGTGGACTACCATAAATCTTCCATGAGAAGCTGAGAACACCCTATAGTTACATTTTGCTTTAAGTTACTATTTTTCTTTAACTTGTTATTTAAGTATAACATATATAGAGAAAAGTAAACATAACTGTACAGCTATATACATTTTCACAAATTAAACATGCTCATGTAACCAGGACCTAGATCAAGAAACAGAGTATCACCAATATGCCACAAGGCCCCCTTATGTCACCTTTAATCCACCATTCCCCCCCCCAATAAGCATAGCCAATAGCTTGACTTTTGAGAACATAAATTCATTTTGCAGTTGCTCATTTTTATACTAGTATTTCTTTTTAAATCCATTCACCTTGACTGCTAGTATAAAACCAAATGAAAGATCCCGACAGTGTTTCTATGATAAACCTTCATATGCTTAGCAATCACATTACTTCAGAGTCACACTTTATCAAAGTGCCCCATCCCCGTTTTTGGTATCACCATCAAGTAGTGAAGTCTCTACTGTACGCCAGGTACTGCCCTAAACATTTTACATATATTCACAGATTTAACTGTCACAATAATTCTATGAGATTCAAAGAAGTTTATATAAGGACAGGTGATATCAGAGTTTAAACCTGGTAATGTTAAGACTCCAAAATCCATGATCTTTTTCTGATATCATGTTAGAGTTAGTAAATTAATAAATTACTATTAATGACAAATAATAGGAAACATACATGAAAGATATTGGGCTTGAAGATCGTCATTTAAAAGGCAAAATGAGCTATGGATATGAGAAGAAATACAGTGAGCATAGCACAAAAAAGGAATATGCAATGCTGTGAGACACTGATGAAACTTATGAGGTTTCTAACATTTATTTTTGACACAAATCAATTATTATAATTGCCATACATTTTACCTCTACATGTTACAAGCCTCACAATACATTATTATTTTTACTTTCAAGAGTCAGTAAGTTAAAAACATTCTTAAGAGGAAAAAATAATTTATATTTACTTACATATTTACCATTTCCAGCATACTTTATTCCTTCACATAAATCCAAGTTTGTATCCGGTATGATTTTTCTTCAGCCTACAACCTCTTTTAACATTTATTTTATTGGCAACAAATTCTTTCTGGCTTTTGTTTGAAATTATCTTTATTTCACCTTCACTTATAAATGTTATTTTCATTGGACTTAAGTCTAGGATAACATGGGGTTGTTTTGTTGGATTTTTCTCACCATATGAAAGATATTCTAGTTTGCATTGTTTCTGATAAGAATTTAAAAATCATTCTTATCACTGTTTATTGGACCTAAATTTGTCTATTTTGGGGGGTTATCTTTTTGGTTTTCAGTAATTTGATTATGCTTTGCCTTTGTATGGTTTTGTGTTTATTGGATTTGGAGATGAGTTCCTTGGATCTGCAAGCTTAACAGCTTTCACCATGTTTGAAAAACATTCAGTTACTATTTCATATGATCCCTTCCTGACCCCTCTCCTCCTGAGACTCAAATTACACACATTAGCTCACTTGATATTAAAAGCTCTGTGTTGTTTTTTTTCTTTTTTCTGTCTGTACTACAGTTTGGATAATTTGTATTACAGGTTGAATATCCCTTATCCAAAATGCTTGGAAACCAAATGTCTTTCAGGCTTTAGATTTTGGAAGGTTTGCATCATACCAGTTGTATATCCCTAATCAGAAAATCCGAAATCCACAATCTGAAATATTTGGGTTGCTGATAGGACACTCAAGGGAAATGCTCATTTGAACATTTTAGATTTTGTATATCTTCAATTTCACTTATCTCATTTTCTGTAGTGTCTATTCTGCTGTTAAACCCATTTAGTGAGTCTTCATTTAATTTCACTTCATTTCAGATCTTTCACCTCTAGAAATTCCATTTTGTTATTTTCTGTATTTTGTATTTATCTCCTCATTATGTATACGTTATCCTTTAATCTCAACATATTTATAACAGCTGCTTAAAAATCCTCGACTGTGAATTCAATCATCTGTTTTTTTTGTGGGGGTTTTGGATTTTTGTTTTTTTTTTTAAATCTATTTCTATTACCTGGCTTTTCTCCTGATTTGGGGTCGCATTTTCCTGCTTCTTCATAATAGTACCTCATTGGAAGCTGGCCACTGTGTATGTTTCATTGTTGGGTGTCTGAATTTTGTAGTCTTCCCTTAAAGAGTGTTAATCTTTACTTTGGCAGGCAAATTACCTGCAAATCAGCCTTCAAGTCTTTTAAGTCTTGTTGGTTAGTTGGTATGGGCTTGTGGTAGCCTTTTTTCTAGGACTACCTATCTGATCCTTATTATTAAGGTGTGACTCTTCTGAGGTCTCTACTGAACATCCCAGAGGTTCAACAAAGCCTCTTTTCTGTGTCTGATCAGAACTCAACCACTTCTCAATCCTTTATTAGCTCTAGGAATTATTCACCTTACAGCTTCCTGGTAGTTGTTCTGTTCCTAGTAATTGTTATTTGCCCAGTCTCTCAAAATTTCACTCTAAGCATGCACAGCTTAGTATTCAGTCAAAGACTCCAAAGGATCCTATGGAGACATTTGAAGTTCTTTCTCTGAGTATTTCCCTTCTCTCTGATACTCTGCCCCACAAATTCCAGCCACTCTCTGAACCCTTATCTCTATTCTCAACCCAGTGAAACCACTATGCTCTGCTTGGAATGTCTTTCCACGGGCTATAATCCAGAAAGTATCTCCAAGCAGAATGACAGGGTCATATTAAGGCTCTCTGTCTTTGTTTCTATTCTCTCAGTGATCACAACCCTGTACTGCCAGCTGTCCAATGTTTGAAAACAGCTGTTTCACAGATTTTTGCCCAGTTTTTTTTCTCTCTTGCTTTGTCCAAATTTTTATTTACAATGAGAATGCAAGTTGAAAAGCAATTACTCCTTCGTGGCTGGGAGTGGAATTTCCCTCTCCAATTCTTTTTAAAGAAAGTGATACTGGCATACCTTTAAGATATTAACTCTTCTCCAATCATGAGAGTGTTAAAAACCTTAAAAGTTTTAAATATTACCATCCCTTTGTAAGTCACCTTAAATGGCACTAAACAAAAAAAAATCAACTTTATTTATAAACATACTGTCCTCAATTTACAGTCATGCTAAGATAAACAGAGCAGTGACAATGGAATTGTATCCCTTACTTATATATAATTTATTAAATTTGAATTCCATAAAAGACAATTCTTTATAAGTTAGCAAGAGGTTTCTTTTGCTCTTTCCAAAATATGAAGTTTCTTCTAACTCATGACTCTTTTTTTTAATACTGATACAGAATTAAAAAGCACAAAAGTCAGACAGCTGTAAGTAACTGATATAGGAATAAACTATGTCTTATGATATATAAATGCAGTTTATTTTTATGAACTGAAGCAAAATATACCAAGAAGGTAAAAATAGAAGACATAAAATGATAACTTACCCCTTATTTGCCTGTCCACCAACTCTCACTTCCTTTTATCTTTCAATGACCACTCATTGACCCTGGGCGGAAAATTTTAAGAAAAGGAATGAGAAAGAAAAGCTGAAACTCCAACTCAACTAATTTTGAGAATTTTGTATTTAACTCTACATTTATTCCAATACAAAAATTTTAAAAAAAAAAAGCCATTTTCATAAGACAGGCTTTAGGGTCAAATTTTTACTTTTTTTAAAATTTCACCTTTTTATTCACAGTGCACAGGAGTTTCAACTTATTCAGATTCGTAGCGAGAGCAGGCTGTAAGCAGCACTTTATATAAAACCTCAGAAAGGAGTATGGTACTCTCTAGGTACACAAAGATTTGAAGAAGTCCAAGTGCACAGTTAGCTTTAAGAGCATCAGAAAATTTTCATCTTTCACAGGTAATCATTTCAAAAACTACTCTGCCTGTATCATGAGAACTCATCTTTCCCTTTTTCCCTTTAACAATAATGCTTTTCCATTTTACAAAAGAAAAGCATTCCCCTAACCTATGTCTCTTATTACCATGGTAGTTCCCTGACAGGCAAACATTTCTGAAGCACTAAACAGAGGGTGGACTGGAAATGCTGATGGAGGTGTTGTGGAAGTAGTAAATTACTCTAATGATTACCAAATTGTTATGCAAGTGAACTGTTTTCCAATTCTTCACGTTTCAAAAACCCTGTAGGAAAACCTGAGTTGTGAGTCAATCATTAAAAGTCAATTTTATGCTAAATTACTATGTGCTTTTTAGTAGTACATGACTCAGAAGTTCAAAAAAATGAGTGACACTGCTATAACTAAACTCCTTCCATTACCCTTTTATTACATCAACAAGGTTTCTCAGCACTTGAGTCTAATAAATCATAAAACAGGAACAGAATTTATGCTGAACCCTTGTAGCATTCATTCATGTAGCAGTCATCCATGGACATACAGACTAAATGGCATTTTTTAAAAGTCCATACCATTAGAAGATGTATTTCCAATAAATTTCATTTTTAATGTTTAATATTGAACAAAACCTGTAAACTATTATGCAACAACAACTGTAATAATTTGTGAAAGCTGTCAGAATCAAAATGAAGTCACTAGTGTATTAAAAAATCTGACATATACAGCTGGAAAGGCTAAGAGGGTTCTCACACTTGTATACCTAGACAAAAACTATCACAAAAGACTCTGCAAAAACCACAGCCTTGCTTGCTCAGAGGCACTGCAATCTTACACAAAAAATACTTTCGCAAGGACATCTGCCCAGCAACTGCCTGTCCAACCTTGGACTGGCATCACTCTTGTTATTGATCTCTGTAGCCAAGGATAATCATTTCAAAACATTTACATAACCCTCCTTTTCCCTTTAAAAATCTTTGCCTTCCTTTCCATCCTTGAATATATACAAAGCTTACCATGGCAAGCACATTCCCACTGCAATGCTGTTGCCAAAGAACCATCATTTTCTTCTAGGGAACCTCTCCCTGCTTGTTATTTAGGTTGACCAACTCCACTCAGAAGAAATACTTAAGCACTTAAAACTGTATGCTCATACAAGTTTTAAAAATCTAATCAGGTTTATGTACTTTTTACAAAGTGAAATTTATATAATCATTTTAAAGTATACAATTCACTGGCATTTACTGCATTTACAATGTCATACAACCACCACCTCCCTATACCCTTTAAATAATCTCTTCCTATCCCCCCCTCCCCAGTTCCCTGGCAACCACTAATTTGCTTTCTGTCTCGATGGGATTGCTTATTCTGAATATGAAAGGAATCACACAATGTGTTAACTTTTCGTTTCTGGTTTCTTTTATTTAACGTGATGTTTTCAAGGTGCCTCCATGTTGTAGCATGTATCAGTACTTCAGTCCTTTTTATGGCTGGGGATTATTTCTTTATATGTGTATAACACAACTCGTTTATCCATTCAACTGTTAATGCATGTCTGGGTTGTTTATACCTTTTGGTTACCATTTCTACCACATCTCACCAATACCTGTTATTTTCTAATTTTTTTTATGATAGCTGTCTGCTGAGTGTGAAGTGGCATCTCACTGTTTTGATTCACATTTTCTTAATGCCCAGTGAAGTTGGACATTTTTTTTTTTTTTGAGACGGAGTTTCGCTCTTTGTTGGCCAAGTTGGAGTGCAGTGGTACTGTAGCAGGACGAGCGGCAGACAAAAATCCTCAGACACCGAGTTAAAGAAGGAAGGGGTTTATTCGGCCAGGGCCATCGGCAAGACACCTGTTTCAAGAGCCGAGCTCCCCGAGTGAGCAATTCCTGTCCCTTTTAAGGGCTCACAGCTCTAAGGGGGTGCGTGTGAGAGGGTTGTGATTGATTGAGCAAGCAGGGGGTACGTGACTAGGGGCTGCATTTACCGGTAATTAGATTGGAACAAAACAGGACAGGGATTTTCACAGTGCATTTCTATACAATGTCTGTAAGATAACATAACCGATTAGGCCAGGGGTCGATCTTTAACTACCAGGCCCAGGGTGCGACGCCAGGCTGTCTGCCTATGGATTTCATTTCTGCCTTTTAGTTTTTACTTCTTCTTTGGAGGTGGAAATTGGGCATAAGCCGATGTGACGGGTGGTCTCCTCCCTCATTCCCCCCTTTTGAGACTCTCCCTCATTTTATTAGTGGGAGTTCTCACTTTCATTTTCACTACCCATGTCTTCTTGCAAGACAGACTGATAGTGATTCATATAGCACACTTGTGCTGAAGCATTTTGGTGAACTAAGGTAGTGATGAAGCTTTTTATCATTTGAAGAAGTACAGGTAGCAAACAAGGGAGCAGTAGGCAGGTTCCTATTATTATTATAACTCCTATTATAAGAGTTTTAAATCCTTCTAGCACTGGGAACCATTTCCAAACATGGCCCCAGAATCAAATCCATGCCATACTTGCATGGGCACATGTGCCAGTTTTGTCATGTTTCTATGTCTTCAACTACTTGCCCCGTTGATCATCTATTTGTAGACAGCAATTAGTAAGGTTAAATTTCCCACAGATCCCTCCTTTAGCTGCTAGCAAGTAGTCGAGAGTCAATCTATTTTGACAGATAGCATTTCTCATCTGAGTTTTTTGCCAGGCCAAAATAGTCAAGCCTCTGCCGGTTTTATTAGTGATTATTTCTAAGACTGCTTGTAACTGTATGATTCGTTTGATCATGTAAATGGGGGTCTGGTATCCCCACAAGCTGTCTTGTGCCCAAGTAGCAGGCCCATAATATTGTATGATTCTCTGAGGGGACCATTCATCATCTTTCCAATTTTCTATAACTATGTTCTCTTTTCACGGGAAGCACAGACAGGGAAGCCCAGGAGTTCGCCTGTTTTTATGGGCAGTAGGAAGAAAGATGGTTTAATAGTGCCAATAACACAACTACCTGACCACTAGTCAGGTAATCTGGCATAAACTCTATGCCCACATATCCAATATAATTCAGTGGGGGCTGTCCAATCCCGGTGGGACTCCGGGTGGGTCCACACGGTTTGCAACTTTGGGAATTTGCTGAATGGATTCCTCTCTGTTTGATTTGAACTCCACCAAGTTACTGTTTTTGTGGTACCATTATACAGTTTCTGTCCTGGACAACTAAGTCGTCCTACAGGGTGAGTGAATTCTTTTCCTTCTCTAGCTATGCAATATTGTCCAATAATTGAGGCTTTTAGGACCCAGAAATTATCAAGATGATTATTTTGAGCTGGGAATTCATCAGGAACTGGGTCTGTAGGTACTAATTCTCGGAATTCCCATGGTCTTTGATCTCCCATTACAGTTCCTCCACATACATAATATGAAGTGACATTGAAAGACTGGGCTACATGCTCGGCTAATTGCAAAAACAAATTTCTTGTTTTTCCTGGAATTTCTGGTACTGATATATTTAGTTCATCATAGAAAGTTTGAAACACTGGTTCAGGAGAGCGTCTGTGAACTTCTCCTCGAACCAAGATATTTACTTGAGGATCCGGTCTGGCCCCATCAATTCCTAAGGTCACACGCTCCCCTTTTTTCCAGAGAGGATCCAGAGGATTGGTTATTACTAGCTCTAAGGGGTTACACTGTCCCTTAGTACAGGAAGGGCCATTTTTTTCCTTTCTGAAGGTGGACTGGATCCTCTTCATTTTTTTATCCAAGTGACCCAAATGACACAAGACTAGCATCCACATTCATTTCCACACAGTCCTAATTCATGACAAATATACTTATTTTTGGTCATATAGCCTTTTTCCCAACTAAAAGAGCCACATCCCTTTCCTAACTTATTGCTATTAATGATGGCACAGGCATCAAATTTCAAGGTGACTTGTTTGGACACCCTTTTTTTTTTTCTGTTTTGGCTAACACTTTACTCATATCATTTATGAGTACCTACCAGTCTTCAGTTCTTAATCTTATTTTAAAAACTGTGGTCATGGGAGGCTCAGATGAGGCAAAACCACACATCACGTTGGTCATTTCCTGGGCTACATATCTTGCATAGAATAACATTATACAAACAAGTTCTTTTTAGAGTTCTAGTACACTTCTAATGACCGTAAACTAATAGGACTATAGCAACCTTTTGTCCTACCTCAGTGACTTGATGTATACACTGGAAACAGCCCTCAGTCTGAGGAAGGTCAGTTGAAGTCCTTACCGTGTAAGTCCAAATTTTAAGGAAAGTGAGTCCCATGATGAGTTTCCTCATGCTTCGGCCATGCATGGACCAGTCAGCTTCCGGGTGTGATTGGAGCAGGGCTTGTCGTTTTCGTCAGAGTCACTTTGCAGGGGATGGCGAAGCTCCTCCCATCCACGTACTGCTCACAGTCTACTGATGTTTAAGGATGGTCTCGGAGGTTGGGCCTGCTAGAATAAACTGAGTCCAACACCTCTACACAGTTATGTTCGACTGGGCTTTCTGATAACAGGAACAAGGTGGTGCGGTTTAGGGTGTTGCAAACTTCAGTGGTTATGTGGGGATTTTCACATAGCAAGCTTTGGTACTTGGTTAATCTAGCATTTGTTAACCAATGATGTCCTTTGGTATTTATTAAAGTTACCACAGCATAGGGAGCCTTTATATTCAGGTTTTGCCTAAGGGTTAGTTTATCTGCTTCTTGTGCTAACAGGGCCGTTGCTGCTAGGGCCCTTAGACCTGGGGCCCAGCCTTTGGAAACACTGTCTAGTTGTTTTGAGAGATAGGCCACTGGCCTTGGCCAGGATCCCACAGTCTGGGTTAAAACTCCAAATGCCATTTTTTCTCTTTGACACATAGAGTGTAAAGAGTTTTGTCAGATCAGGTAGCCTTAGGGCCAGGGCCAATATGAATTTTTCTTTTAACTCATGAAAACCTCGTTGCTGTTGGTTGTAATAGATGTAGTTTATCTAATCTATATTTTTATTAACTGTCACCCACCAAAATACTGACTTAAATCCTGCAGCTATTTGATTTCCAGCTTTAAATTGACCTGGTATTCCTCGTGGGACTCCAATTGTGTTAAATAGACATGAGAGTCGAAAGACCCACAAGGAGCTTCTCTCACTTTACAATGTCTTATTTTTTCTCCCTCTGGTTGATGAAATGCCAGGATGAAAGGGACAGTCAATTGGACTAAACTACAAGTACTACGTCAGTTATTCGGCAGAGTGCCCAGTAAAGGCCCACCACAATACCACCACACATCTGCTCAGGGATGAACAAGGGCTGACTGACTGATAAGCTCTTGAAAATTCTTAAGCTCATCGCATCCCTTCAGGTCTCCCAGGAATGCTACATTTCCTCCCTGTCGAGAGACACGAACTGAACTTAGTGTTGGGAGACGGAAGCTAGAGGCCCTCGGGGGCTGAACCGCAGGGTGCCGGACTTCAGGATATAACAGAGAGAGAGCCTGGCATGACTTATTACTCCAAGCTGTAGAATCCTGGAAAACAGCTACCATGCAGCCTACACCTGGTCGACTGGAGGACCACCTTAGTGGAAGGGGGACAATCTGGGCCTCTGGCCTGTCATGTGCACAAGCATAACAATTGCTTTTGTTTAACATGCAGATGGAATATTTGATTCATTTTAACTAAGTATTTGCATCTTAGTATCCTGTCTTAATTGCTCAAGTTTGTTTTAAGTCTTTAACTTCTATGATCCTCTAGTAAAATTAATGTATGGTTTTAGGGAAATTACAAAAACCGGCTGGGGCGGTCCATCCTTGCTCTTTAGTGGTCCACAGAACGTTCGACCAACTACAGCATGAAAACTCTACATCGGGGGGCAAGACTCTTGGTTGGCACTGGGGTCTTTATCAAAATCTCTCTGGATTAAATGGTCCTAGTTTACCCATCCTTGCTCTTTAGTGGTCCATAGAACGTTGGACCAACTACAGCATGAAAGCTCTACATCGGGGGCAAGACTCCTGGTTGGCACTAGGGTCTTTATCGAAATCTCCCCTTATTAAATGGTCCCAGTTTACCCATCCTTGCTCTTCAGTGGGCCATCGAACGCTGGACCAACTATGGCATGAAAGCTCTACATTGGGGGGCAAGACTCCTGGTTGGCACTGGGGTCTTTATCAAAATCTCCCCGGATTAAATGGTCCTAGTTTACTAATGCCCAGTCTGAGGAGAGTCAGGAGGGACAAAAGTGCTTTTCTGAAGTAGAAAGCTGTCTTTGACTTGGCAAGTCCTCACAGGGTATAACAGGGCAAGCATTAAATGCAATAGTTTGAGGTGAAATTGATTTGGTTATGTTGCTGACTAGATGGTCAGCAATAGAACAAGGAAAGAAAAAAGAGTAATAGAATAGATGAAAAGAGTTTAATTTTTCTTAGCTTTAGTTTGGTAGGGTTTTCCCCTGGGACTATGGCCCACAACTCTGGAGTGGGTGGCACTTTCTTGACTCAGGTGTGATGAGTCCATCCTTTTTTTTTTTTTCTTCTGTACGAACGGCAGTCTCGGTGGTTAGCAGCACAAGGTAGGGTCCTTCCTAGGCTGGCTCAAGTTTTTCTTCTTTCCACCCTTTGATGAGAATGTGATCTTCAGGCTGGTGCTGATTTACTAGAAATTCTAGGGGTGGTGTATGTGCTAAAAGACTTTTATTTTTATTTATTTATTATTTTCAGTTACCTAGGAGGAACCATCAATTGTCCTGTCCTGAAGGGAGTTCCTCCTAGGTCCGGTCAGACATCCGTATGGCAATTAAGATTTAGATCTCCTGTTAGGAAGCCTGCTGGGCTAAGGGAATTTTCAGTGGTTAATGTTAAATCATCTTTCTCTCTTTGACTTTCCTTTTGCCTCTGTCCTTCTCTCTCTCTCGCTCTCTCTCTCTGCCTCTCTTAATCTCTCTCTCTCTCTCCTTGACTCTCTCTTTGTCTCTTTCTCTCTCTTTTTGCCTCTTTTCCTCTGTCTCGTTCCTTTCTCTCTCTCTGCTGGTCTTTCCTTGCCTCTGCCAGCCGCTTATGCTGCTGTTCTCTCAACACTGTGTGTTGGGGGTAGGGAGGTCTAAAACCAGCTGTAACCAAGTGTCTATGTACCGCAGCTGGTCTGGGTGCCCTGGCTTACAGGTTACATTGTGCCATATCTTTGAAACAGGGGACCTGTCCAGGCTTCCTTTTAATGGCCAACCTACCTCTAATGCTGGCCAGTCTATCTTACACAAAGTTTTAAGTTTTCCTGGTTTCATATACTCCATAGTCTCCCTTAAATCCTTTTATCGAAATTTTTCAACATAGTTCCTAGTGGGGTGGGCTTACTTTGTGCCTACCCATGTTTCCTTGAGACAAAACATCACACTCACACCACACACATATCACAAAACAATGGGTAAAAAGGGCACACACACACTTTTGTAGTTTATACCAAACCCAGGGGCGGAGCAAGATGGCCAAATAGGAACAGCTCCAGTCTCCAACTCCCAGCGCGAGCGACACAGAAGACTGGTGATTTCTGCATTTTCAACTGAGGTACTGGGGTCATCTCACTAGGGAGTGCCGGACAATCGGTGCCGGTCAGCTGCTGCAGCCCGACCAGCGAGAGCTGAAGGAGGGCGAGGCATCGCCTCACCTGGGAAGCGCAAGGGGGAAGGGAATCCCTTTTCCTAGCCAGGGGAACTGAGACACACAACACCTGGAAAATCAGGTAACTCCCACCCCAATACTGCACTTTAAGCAAACGGGCACACCAGGAGATTATACCCACACCTGGCCGGGAGGGTCCCACACCCACGAAGCCTCCCTCACTGCTAACACAGCAGTCTGCCGCGATCTATCCGCAAGGCAGCAGCGAGGCTGGGGGAGGGGCGCCCGCCATTGCTGAGGCTTAAGTAGGTAAACAAAGCCGCTGGGAAGCTCGAACTGGGTGGAGCTCACAGCAGCTCAAGGAAGCCTGCCTGTCTCTGTAGTCTCCACCTCTGGGGACAGCGCACAGCTGAAGACCAACAGGGGAAGTAGCGGGAGCCGGTGCAGACGCGAACGACTCTGTCTGACAGCTTTGGGGAGAGCCGTGGATCTCCCAACGCGGAGGTTGAGATCTGAGAACGGACAGACTGCCTGCTCAGGTGTGTCCCTGACCCCTGAGTAGCCTAGCTGGGAGAAATCCCCCACTAGGGGCAGTCTGACACCCCACACCTCACAGGGTGGAGTACACCCCTGAGAGGAAACTTCCAAAGGAAGAATCAGACAGGTACACTCGCTGTTCAGCAATATTCTATCTTCGGCAACCTCTGCTGCTGATACCCAGGCAAACAGGGTCTGGAGTGGACCTCAAGCAATCTCCAACAGACCAACAGACAGTCCTTCTGACTGTCAGAAGGAAAACTATCAAACAGGAAGGACACCTATACCAAAACCCCATCAGTACGTCACCACCATCAAAGACCAGAGACAGATAAAACCACAAAGATGGGGAAGAAGCAGGGCAGAAAAGCTGGAAATTCAAAAAATAAGAGCGCATCTCCCCCTGCAAAGGAGCGCAGCCCATCGCCAGCAACGGATCAAAGCTGGTCAGAGAATGACTTTGACGAGATGAGAGAGGAAGGCTTCGGTCCATCAAACTTCTCAGAGCTAAAGAAGGAGTTACGTACCCAGCGCAAAGAAACTAAAAATCTTGAAAAAGAGTGGAAGAATTGATAACTAGAATAATTAAGGCAGAGAAGGTCATAAACGAAATGACAGAGATGAAAACCATGACACGAGAAATACGTGACAAATGCACAAGCTTCAGTAACCGACTCGATCAACTGGAATAAAGAGTATCAGTGATTGAGGATCAAATGAATGAAATGAAGAGAGAAGAGAAACCAAAAAAAAGTTTACACCAAACCCAAATCGAAACCAAAATCAGAGTATCTGGAAATTCAAGCCAGGTCAAAACCAAAACCAAAGTATCAAGCAATCCAACTCAAGTCAAAAACAAAAACCATAGTGCCAGTACAGGCACACCGTGGGTGATCAGGCCACGCTTCCACTCAAATGGAGTGGGCAAGTTTCAAAGACTAGTCTTACCAAGTTTTAGATGTCTAAACTCCAAGTGCCCACTCCTTCCTGGTGTTCAGCCACTGCGCTGATCCTCCACGGGGGCCTGCCACACACTGCTCTGGCGATGCGTCCCACTGGGGCAAATGCCTACCCAGGAGCGCTCTCAGGATCCGCGTCACTCAGGCTGGTCGGAGTCCCTCACGGGGATGTTCCACAAGGCAGGCTTAAGCTGCCTAAGGAGCTGCCTTGACCATCCACCAATCGCCTTGCTTCCCAGTCAGGCAACCAAGAAATATAGCAGGACAAGCGGCAGACAAAAATCCTCAGACATCAAGTTAAAGAAGGAAGGGGTTTATTCGGCCTGGGGCATCGGCAAGACTCCTGTCTCAAGAGCCGAGCTCCCCGAGTGAGCAATTCCTGACCCTTTTAAGGGCTCACAGCTCTAAGGGGGTGCATGTGAGAGGGTCGTGATTGATTGAACAAGCAGGGGGTACGTGACTAGGGGCTGCATGCACCGTAAATTAGATCGGAACAAAACAGGATAGGGATTTTCACAGTGCTTTCAATACAATGTCTGTAATCTATAGATAACACAACCGATTAGGTCAGGGGTCAATCATTACCAGGTCCAGGGTATGGCGCCGGGCTGTCTGCCTGTGGATTTCATTTCTGCCTTTTAGTTTTTACTTCTTCTTTCTTTGGAGGCAGAAATTGGGCATAAGAGAATATGAGGGGTGGTCTCCTCCATTAGCGCAATCTCAGTTCACCGCAACCTCCGCCTCCAGCGTTCAAGTGATTCTCCTGCCTCAGCCTCCCAAAGTGCTGGGATTAAAGGCATGAGCCACTGCGCCCGGCTGAAGTTGGACATCTTTTCATGTGCTTGTTAGTCATTTCTATATCTCCTCTGCAGAATTGTTTATTCATATCTTCTGTCCATTTTTTAATTGAGTTGTCTGTTTGTTGGGCTGTATAAGTTCTTTATACATTCTGATAGTAGTAGACCTTTCATTGATACATGATTTGCAAATATTTTCTTCCATTCAAGAAAGTCTTCTTTCTTGATAATGTCCTTTGAAACATAAAAGTTTTAACTTTGAAAAGTGCAGGTTATCTAAAGAATGTGTTTTCTGAACTTGTTCTTAAAGTCTCAGCTTAAATGTTACTTCAGGGAGACATTCTCTGACTCACAGAATAGGTTCAACCCTCCAGGCAGTACAACTGCACAGCACCCTATACCCCCACCTCTTTTGGAGAGCTCATTGTACTTATAATTACTTACAAGTATAGACTATAAGCTCCAGAAAGTCAAAGACCTTCTCTTATTCACCAAGCCCTTGCATAATACCTGGCACAAAGGACAATAAATATCTGTTGAATTTAATTGCATGGAATACAAAATGTGATGGGACAAAAAATTTCAGCCATAAATAACACTTATGTAACAATCTTCAGAAACTTTCTATGTATGTTTTTAAATGTCAAAGAGTAAAAGTTTCATAAAATCTGTCAAAAAGAGAAATTCCTCTTAAACTTATAAAATCAAAAGGGGCTTTGCAAAAAAGAAAAACTTACCTAAGAGAAATCTGAAGAACCAAAGTATCCAGTCATGTCTCAGACCAGTGCTTCTCCACCTGAACTACACAAAAGTCAACTGGGAACCTTTAAAAATACTAATTTAACTGGACCAGGGGTAGAGCCCAAATGACAGGTAGCATTTAAAATCTCTTCAGGTGACTGTAATGTTATGTTCGAGTTAAGAAACACAGTCTAAGACAAAGAGCTCAAGAAAATGTATCAAGCAAGTCTCATAACTGTAAAGACCACTACAATAAACAACAGGAAATTTAAAACAAATGTAAAGAAAATTCGACAAATAGTAATTTGGTGCCAATAGGATTTCAGTAGTATGAGACGCCCTTATAATTGATCAGTAAAACAGAACATAAGGAGTACAGAATAAAAAATCAATTAGTAAATTATACAATATATTTGAAAACCACAAGGAACCTCTAGAGTTTCACACTACCAAAATATTATCCTTTATTCAAAGTCATTCATAGAGAGTCTATTATATGCCAAACTAGGCAAAGGAAACTAACACCATTAAGAGGGTATTTTCCACGAATAATGCTGAGAGACGGCTTAAGACAAATAGAAAACAAAATGATTGAATTCCTGTTCCATCCTTCACTGAAATTCATTCTAGGTGGACTGAAAACATATGGAATGCAAAACTGTGGTGCTTTAAGCAGACAGTACAGGAGAACACATTTATGATTTCAGGTTAGAGAAGGAGTTCTTAAACAAGACACAAAAGCAATAACCACCAAAAGGAAAAGGCTTATTTTTATCTATATTGAAATTACACATTTTTATTCACCATGACTCCATTAAGAAAGTAAAATGTTGGCCAGGTGCAGTGGCTCACACCTGTAATCCCGGCACTTTGGGAGGCTGAGGCGGGCGGATCACGAGGTCAGGAGACGGAGACCATTCTGGCTAACACAGTGAAACCCTATCTCTACTAAAAAATACAAAAAATTAGCCAGGCGTGGTGGCGGGCGCCTGTAGTCCCAGCTACTCAGGAGGCTGAGGCAGGAGAATGGTGTGAACCCGGGAGGCGGAGCTTGCAGTGGGTCAAGATCGCGCCACTGCACTCCAGCCTGGGTGACAGAGCGAGACTCCATCTCAAAAAACAAAAAAAAAAAAAAAGAAAATGTTACAAACTGGGAGATAATATTTGTAACCATATAAATGGTAATAAATAAAAGGCATTTACTTATTTTTTAAGAATGGAATTCTCAATATAGTCAGTCCTCTATATCTATGGGTTCTGCAGGTGTGGATTCAACCAACTACAGTTCAAAAATATTAAAAAAAAAATGGTTGGCTGCATCTGTATGGAACATGTAGATCCTATCATTATTCCCTAAATACAGTGCAACAACTATTTACATAGCATTTACATTGTATTAGGTATTATAAGTAATCCAGAGATTAAAGTACACAGGAGGATGTACATAGATTATATGCAAATATTACCTTTTTCTTTTTAAATCAAGGACTTAAGCATCTATGGATTTTGGTATGGGTGGAGGGACCCTGGAACCAATCCTCCTCAGATATTGAGAAACAACTACATATGAAAATCTGCAGGATAATTTAAGTTTCTGAATGATATTGTCTTCTCCCAAAGAGGAATTACATTTGCTTCTGGCAAACATACAGCTTAAGTGTCCTGGCAATTGGTTCTTAACTAATCGTAATTAATCCTATCAGGGGATAGAGATTATTTGAAACTGGTCTTCAGTCTTTGTGAAAGTCAGTCTATTTCCAGGTCACTATTATTGCTAAAGGGGATTCTTTCAGAGTCCCAACCAAAAGCCCTGAATATCTACTTACGAACTCCCATTTATTATTTATTATTATTTGTTTAGATGGAGTCTCTCTCTGTCACCCAGGCTGGAGTGCAGTAGTGCTCACTGCAACCTCTGCCTCCAAGGTTCAAACAATTCTCCTGCCTCAGCCTCCTGAGTAGCCGGGACTATAGATGCCCGCCACCATGCCCAACTACTTTTTGTATTCTTAGTAGGCGTGAGGTTTCACCATGTTGGCCAGGCTGGTCTTGAACTACTGACCTCAGGGGATCTGTCCACCCCAGCCTCCCAAAGTGCTGGGATTACAGGTGTGAGTCACCACGCCCGGCCATGAACTCCAATTTTTATACTCCCCAATCACAGGGTTTGTCAAAAACTCTACTCAAATTCTATTTGCCAGCCACTGCATTAGGAATTAGAGGATCTCTTTAGGGGGAAGGTAGTTCCAAGAGATTGGGCTCATGTAACTGAGCTTCCCTCTTCGCTGAGATCTTGATTTTGCAATTTCTCACTGCCCTGGTAGCTTTCAGTGATTTCAAATAGTTACACTTTTGTTTAGCTCTTTTAGTTATTTTGGCAAAGGGTTGGTTCAAAGCAACTTGGTCTATAAACACCTTCATGATTTTTTAAAGAACATGTTTCCTAGTTCTGTTCCATAAAAAGGCTTAGAAGCAGGGACACTCAAGTAGCAAGAAGCATCATGTGCACTCAAATTTTGGTTTCTAAATAGCATTCCCGCTAAAAGAAACCACTGCATCCTGGAGAAATGGCCGATTTCAGGTCTCAGGTAAGGAATTCATAAATCACAGCAGGATATATGCTAGAAAACAAGGAAGTATTCAAAGATTAGTAAAGTTATGCTAAAGCAGATAGGAACTGGCTTGAAATAGCTCCCACTGACCAAATGTATAAGTTTTTCAGCATCAAACAGAATAATGGTTAGGGCTATAACACACTAAATATACAAAAATCCATGAGTCCAAAATGGTGCTTCTGAGAGGCACGGGTGGAGAGAGAATGCATTTGATACCACCAGATACTATCATACCAATTCTTTATTCTAAATATTAGTGATTAAATAAAAAGCATTAAGCACTTATCCTGCATTTTCAATAGAAACTATATGTCAAGGTAACCAAATAGCCCCCGTTAATAAGAGACAGATCTTTACAGAAGACTGCCAGCTAAAATGAAAAGAAATCAGAGAATTAGAAAAATCACCACTCTAAAAACTCTTCTAGAATAGCTGATTCCAGAAAGGGACATCTATAAACGTTAATGTGTATAAGTGAAGGGTTACTGAAGAACTGGACATTCACACGGCGCTAAAATATCACCCCTCAGGTTAGTTACTAGCATAAAAAGGAAGAAAATAATGTAGAGATCTGGTGTGTCACTAACTCAACCAAGTGGCCAAAGTTATTAGCATCATTAATTACGAGACAAACAGACATTATATGCTTCCTGATGTGATACACTATGAAGTACACAGGTTGCCTGTGAGACATTCTTGCTAAAATTGTGTAACCTGGATCTTGTCAAACTTAGACCCAACTTCCATTTCATAGAAAACGCAAAGGGTAGAGAAAAAAGCTAACCACAAAAGGAACAAGATCATGTCCTTTGTAGGGACATGAAAGGAGCTAGAAGCCATTATCCTCAGCAAACTAATGCAGGATCAGAAAACCAAACACCACATGTTCTCGCTTATAAGTGGGAGCTGAATGATGAGAACACATGGGCACATGGAGGGCAACAACACACACTGGGGCCTGTCAGCCGGTGGGTGGGGGGGCAGTTTGAGGGGTGGTGGGGGAGGGAGAGCATCAGGAAGAACAGCTAATGGATACTGGACTTAATACCTAGGTGACAGGATGATGTGTGCAGCAAACCACCATGACACATGTTTACCTATGTAACAAACCGGCATATCCTGCACATATACCCTTGAACTTAAAAGTTGGGGGGAAAAAAAAAAACTAACCACAAGACACAGACAAATCCAGAACAAGGAACATTCTACAAAACAAATGCCCTACTTTACAAACAAGTCTTTATTCTTACAATGCTATAAGTAGAAAGCAGGGGATTTTTATTTATTATTATTATTATTATTATTTTTTGAGATGGAGTCTTGGTTTGTCGCCAGGCTGGAGTGCAGTGGTGCAATCTTGGCTCACTGCAACCTCCCGCTCCCTGGTAAAACGATTCTCCTGCCTCAGCCTCCCGAGTAGCTGGGATTATAGGTGTGCGCCACCATGCCCAGCTAATTTTTGTATTTTTAGTAGAGACTGGGTTTCACCATGTTGGCCAGGATGATCTCGATCTCCTGACCTCATGATACAGCCGCCTCGGCCTCTGAAACTGCTGGGATTATAGGCGTGAGCCACCGAGCCTGACCCAAAACAGGGGATTTTTAAATAAAATCAAGTAACAGCCAAACACAAACCTCACTGAATCCTAAGTTTTAAAAAGTTATAAAAGACATACTGGGAACACTTGCAAAAATTTAAATAGGGACTAGATATTCAATGATATGAAGGTATTTTCATTATATAGAATTTCCATATATTCTAGAGATGCAATATGAAATGTTGCAAAATGTGTTATATTTATAATCTACTTCAAAATGACTCAGCTGAAAAATATATATCAAATAACAGCAAAGTGCTATCAACATTTGATTATACAGGTTTTCACTGTACTATTTGCTGTGGTATGAATGTTGGTGCATGTCCCCAAATTCGTATGTTGAAATCCTAATCCTCAAGGTGATAGTATCAGGAGGTGGGGCCTTTTGAGAGGTGATTAGGTCCCTTAGGAATGGGATTAATGCCCTTATAAAATAGACCCAAGGGAGCTCTTTTGCCCCTTCAACCATGTGAAGACAGCAAGAACACACCATCTATGAACCAAAAAGCAGTGCCCTCACCAGACACTATATCTGTCAGTGCCTTAATCACAGACTTCTTGGCCTCCATAACTGTAGAATATCAATTTCTGTTGTTTATAAACTACCCAGCTTGTAGTATTTTGTGATAGCAGCCCAAATGTACTAACAACTGCTATTACTTCTACTTTTCTAAAAATTTTAAAATTTTCATAATAAAATTTTAAAATAAAGTACTTGGCATTTCATAGGTGTTCTATTTTAAGAAGAAATTAAACTTGACAAGGTCTTTATGATAATATATACAATAGTGAAATGACAAGTCACATAATTGGAGAATATAAAGATGTTCAAGCTCACTGGTAATCAGGAAAAAGCCTGATATTCATTTCATTCCTCTAAGACTGGCAAAAGTCAAAAATTCAGTTAATAACAAGTGCTAGAGAAGATCTAAAGACAAGCAACTTTCATACATTGCTGGTAAATGTATAAATCAGTTCAACCCTTTAGAAACCAATTTGGCAGTATTTTTGTACAAAGAAGTCATATCCTAAGATCGAATAACTTCCCGTGTATATAGCCTAAAGAAACTCTCTCACAAATACACAAGCATACAGGTATTAGAATGTTCACTGCATTGTTGTATTACACAAGGAAACAACCTAGAAGTCCATCAATAGAATAAATGTGTGTGTGTGTGTGTGTGTGTGTATTTTGACATGGAGTCCCGCTCTGTTGCCCAGGCTAGAGTGCAGTGGGGTGATCTCGGCTCACTGCAACCTCTGCCTCCTGGGTTCAAGCGATTCTCCTGCCTCAGCCTACTGAGTAGCTGGGATTACAGGCGCCTGCCACCACACCCAGCTAATTTTTGTATTTTTTAGTAGACACGGGCTTTCACTATGTTGGCCAGGCTGGTCTTGAACTCCTGACCTCAAGTGATCCGCTTGCCCCAGCCTCCCAAAGTGCTGGGATTACAGGCATGAGCCACCACTCCCGGCCTTAGAACTAATATATTGTCATAAATTTATACAATCAAATTCCATGGAGTTAAAATACATGAAATACATCTACATATATTTGTATGAATAAACTTCATTTTCAAAATACACAAACAATGCTGAGCAGAAAGGAATCATACCAAATTTAGGACAGTGACTGTCATTCTGTGTGCTGATGTAAGAAAATGGGATAAAGAGAGTAAGCATGTATATAAGTGTATTGTTTCTTGAGGCTGCCATAACAAAGTACTTAAAATATAAATGAGAATCAATTGAACCCGGGAGGCGGGGAATGCAGTGAGCTGATATAGCACCTCTGCACTCCAGCCTGGTGACAGAGCAAGACTGTCTCAATAAATAAATAAATAAATAAATAAATAAATAAATAAATAATAAATGTGCTGTTTCACAGTTCTAAAGCCAGAAATCTGAGTAGCACTAAGCCAAAATCAAGGTAGCAGGAAGGCCATGCTTCCTCTAGTGGATCTAGGGAAGAATCCATTTCTTGCCTTCCAACTTTTAATGGCTACCAGTAATCCTTAGTTTGCAGCCTCATCATCCAATCTTCAAGGCCAGCATCTTCAATGCTGTCTCTCTGCTCCATCCTCACATTGCCTTCTCTTCTTCTGTGTATTTCAAATCTCCCTCTAAATCCCTCTTATAAGGATACAGGTAATTGCATTTAGGGGCCATCTGAATAACCCCCCATCTCAAGAACCTTAATTTATTCATACCTGTAAGGACCCTTTTTCCAAATAAGGAACATATATAGGTTCCAAGGATTAGGACCTGATCTCTTTGGGGGTGGGGGGCTTTTTCAGCCTGCCACAATGGATATGTTATCCTCTGTTTTTTTTAATTTAAAATAGTAAAGATTTTTTTTTACATATTTAAGAGCGAAATTAAAGGACTGGAAAAATATAACAAGCAAATCCTTAAAAAAAAAACAGAAATACATAAAATCAATTTAAAATAGGAAAATACTGACTCCAGAAAACATTTTTAAGACAATTTCAGACTAGATAATGCATTTAAATGGAACAAATTCAATAGGCAAATAGTGAAAAGTAAGTTTCCTTCCCATTTTTGACCCTCAGCTACCTAGCTCCTCTCCTGGAGGCAATGTGGGATTTTGTATATCTTTCAAGACAATCTAAAATATACATAAAACTAGAAATCAGCCAAAAGCAACAAATACAAGTGACCTTAGATCAAAATCTGCCTATTCCTGTCACTGTCAGCTGAGTATATATCAGCTTAATCATGCTATATTTCAAATGTCCAAGTGTTTTCTCTCACCATTGTAGGAGATCGGTCACGGTGGTGGGAAAAATTGCAAACAGATACAAACCTTCATGGAAGGTCGGGAGGTTTTACAAAAGCTTCAGAAAAGGATTTGGCTGAAGGCAGCCAGATTCTCTTATCTGGTGCCTGAAAGCTTAGTTTAGATAACAAGGGGATGTAAAGAAACTGATCTAGATAAGTTAGTTTACTTAGAGCTGGGAAGCTGGCCTTTAATCATCCGCCAGCAGAACTGCTCTCTCCAGGAAGGTGGGGGTGTTAATTACTCACAAGTGTGTTGGCTCAAAGCCTTTGTCATTAAATCTGTAGTGAAATGCCTGCAGGGCCAGCTTGTCAGGGTCACGGTTACTACAACACCCTCCTCAGGGTCTGTGAGCAGCCTGGTGCCCTAGGCTCTATCACTGGATACCTGTGTCTGAGTGCATTCTTTCATCCGTTGTTTGGCCAGGATACGCGGGTGGGACACAGCACATCCTGGCCATGTGGGACATCCTTACTTCTGTCCATGAAACGAGCACCTGACGAGCACTTTACTCTTCCTGAGGAAGTTCAACATTATGCTAGCCCAGTGGATGACAGAGAATAAATAGAAATATAATCCTTGCTCTTAAGAAGTTTATAATTTTGCTGAGGACACAAAGCAGAAGAGAAAAATATTCTTTCAGGATTTCCCTGTGTCTATCTTCTCTCATCTCTTAAATGCTGTCCAAAACTAAGCTCTGGGTCCTTCTCCACTATCACCATTCCCATAAAACTTGCTCCTTTCCTGAATTCTCTCCATTTCAGCTCATGGCACTGCCATTCAGGGGGATGAACAGGTTTGACTGGGGTAGGGTTAAACAGAAACCTAAGAATCATCTTTGCACTCATCCCACATGCAGTAGTTCAGCAAATTCTGACTATCTATGCTAAATATTTCTAAAACTCATCCTATCCTCTCCATTCCCATTGCCATTCTAAGGCTCACATCATCTATCACCTGGGCCACTAACCGGCCTCTCTACCTAAATCTCTTACTTCTAGTTCTTGCCCTAACCCACTGTTCTGAATGCTCCCTATCTTTATAGTAGGCATGACACACAGACCTTTATTAATCTGCCCTCTAACTACCTCTCCAATGTTACATCTTACCACTACCGTCACTCCTCTTGCATTCCACTCTGAATAGCATTTCATCCTCCAACCATTCTGAATTTTTTCCCTAGTTCCTCTAACATATGTTCCACAATTCTAAACCCTGCATATTCAGTTCACTTTACTAGGGATGCCTCCCCTTTCCTGATCCTATACCTACCTGTCCACCTGGTGAATGCCACTTGTGACAAGACCCAGAGACCCTCCCTGACCAGCTTCCCTTCCCCGTTCTGAATAATCACTCCCTCCACTATGGCATCAAAGACTTTGTACATGCTTAAATTATTGCTCCTATCTCCCTACAGTGTTTATTTACATGTCAGTCTCCTCCAGTAAACTACATTCTTTTAAGTCATTATATAGTGTCTTATTTTTGTAAACCTTATTCCAATCCAATGCACACCAAAATCTCTTGATATTTGTTGTACGAACTAAGTGAATGAAGCTCTATCTTTTTCTCCATCTCCCCTTCTCATTTTCTTCCCTTTTCTGATAGAATCCCACAACCACGAGTCACGAACCAGTCTAAGAACATAAGTTAGTCACATGATTTAAGAATTCGCATGACACGGAAGGGGGCACTCTACCCCAAGACTAAATTAGTGAGGTCCCTAAGTAAGACAGAACAATTTTCCCAGCAGAACCTCAAGTCTAAGAGAAGAATCTCTTTCCAGCAGAATTCCACGTCCTCCTGATTCCCACCCCAAGATTGTCACAGGTTTCTAAATGGATTTTAAGGCATCCTCATCCTCAGCAGGCCCAGTCTGTCTGATCTTTACTTGCATCCTTTAAAACAAAATAGGTTTCACCACTAAGATGTCTCTATCAAAGTTTGTGCAGGGGCAAAGACTTTAGTCTGTAGAGACTCCTAATATAGTTAATGTTTCCCTAGAGAGTTCCTTGAAATATTGCTCATCTTGGGACTACCTGACCTTAAACCCTACTAAACTTTATTCTGATACTGACTTGTCATTTAACAAATATTTACTTAGCACCCACTGTATGCTGCATGTTATATCAGAGCTCTGGAGAAACCACCTATAATGTATCTTACTTGCCCGAATTGACCTGTCACCATGGCCTAAATGGTACCATGTGTGACAATCATATGGTGTGATATGACTACACCTAGCCTCTGCTTATACTGTGCCAGGACCCAGACCCACATGTCTGCATCTTTCAGCCCCCAACGGAAGGAGCTGTCTTATAAGTTTATCCCAACTCAAAAATGCCCAGCTGAGACTACAGCATTCAGTCAATTCCCTCTCTCTCTAACGCCTCTTCTGTTTCTGCCAACTTTTCTTATCTTTAAAAGTTTCCTTCACTTGGCCTCTTAAGTATTTTCTTTCTCCCTTAAAAAAAAAAAAAAAAAAGAAAAGCCAAACTAACATTACTTGGCTTCTTATTCATATACAGCTCTCAATACTTTATCAGTGCATCAGCAGTTCTACAGAGAAAAAAGTATTTCCCATCTGTGATGGTTAATTTTAGGTATCTCCTCAGCTGGGTTGAGGGATACCCAGATAGCTGGTAAAGCACTATTTCTGAATATGTCTATGAGGGTGTTTCTGGAAGAGACTGGCATTTCCATCAGTGAACTAAAGATCAGCCCCCACCCAATGTGAGTGGGCACCATCCAATCACTTGAGGGTCTGGATATAAAAAAAGGCAGAGGGCAGATTCTTGCTCTCTTCTGAATCTGGGATAGCCTTCTTCTGCTCTTGGACATCAGAACCGTAGGTTCTCTACTCTCTGGACTCTGGGACCTCCATCAGTGCTACCCCAACTCACTACGTTCTCCAGCCTTCAACCCCGGACTGAGCTACACCACTGGCTTCTCTAGGTGTGAAGCATATCACAGTACTTCTCAGCCTTCAAAATCCCCAGTCAATTTCCATATTAAATTCCCTCTCAACTACCTATCTATCTATCCATCCTGTTGGTTCTACTTCTCTGGAAAACCCTGATTAATACACCATCCCTGCTTTACTGGCACTTTCTTGAATTACAGACTCATGCTAAGTAACCACGGCTGGTGACAAAACGCTTTCTTTGGTCACGAGTCACAAATGCGAGAGAAAGCCTAGCAGCACTTGGTAGAAGCTGACCCTAAAGCGGATGGACATTCTTCTAACAAACTAAAACATATCATCAAAACTGAAGGGGTACCTTGAAGAACTGAGGAGGAACTTGAAGAAAATCTTGGGCTGGATATCTCCAGCACCAGATAAAGTGGATCATCTAACACTAAAAATCCTACTAAATAATCAAGAACCGATTCAGGAAGGGGATGGAACACACGACAGTGAAAGGTCAACTGTTTCTGACCATCTCAGCCTGGAGATAATCACTCCAACCACTGAACTCCTATACCTGTGTATGTCGTACTGTATTAGTCAGTTCTTCCATTGCTATAAAGAAATACCTAAGACTGGGTAATTCATAAAAAGAAAAGAGGGCCAGGCGTGGTGGCTCACACCTGTAATCCCAGCACTTGGGAGGCCAAGGCAGGTGGATCACGAGGTCAGGAGATCAAGACCATCCTGGCTAACACGGTGAAATCCTGTCTCTACTAAAAACACAAAAAATTAGCCAGGTGTGGTGGCACACACCTGTAGTCCCAGTTACTCGGGAGGCTGAGGCAGGAGAACTGCTTGAACCTGGGAGACAGAGGTTGCAGTGAGCCAAGATCGTGCCACTGCACTGCCTAGGTGACAGAGCGAGACTCCATCTCGAAAACAAACAAAAAAATAATGCGGCACTATTCACAATAGCAAAGACTTGTAACCAACCCAAATATCCATCAGTGAAAGACTGGATTAAGAAAATGTGGCACCATGGAATATGATGCAGTCATAAAAAAGGATGAGTTCATNTGAACCTGGGAGACAGAGGTTGCAGTGAGCCAAGATCGTGCCACTGCACTGCCTAGGTGACAGAGCGAGACTCCATCTCGAAAACAAACAAAAAAATAATGCGGCACTATTCACAATAGCAAAGACTTGTAACCAACCCAAATATCCATCAGTGATAGACTGGATTAAGAAAATGTGGCACCATGGAATATGATGCAGTCATAAAAAAGGATGAGTTCATGTCCGTTGCAGGGGCACGGATGAAGCTGGAAACCATCATTCTCAGCAAACTATCACAAGATCAGAACACCAAACACCACATGTTCTCACTCATAAGTGGGAGTTGAACAATGAGAACACATGGACACAGGGAGGAGATCATGACACACCGGGGCCTGTTGGGGGCGGGAGGCCAGGGGAGCGATAACATTAGCAGAAATACCTAATGTAGGTGATGGGTTGATGGGTGTAGCAAACTACCATGGCACGTGTATATATGTAACAAAACTGCATGTTCTGCACATGTAACCCAGAACCTAAAGTAAAATTAAAAAAAAAAAAAAAGAAAGAAAAGAGGTTTAACTGGCTCATGGTTCTGCAGGCTGTACAGGAAGCACAGCAGCTTCTGCTTTTGGGGAGGCCTCAGGAAGCTTCCAATCATGGGGGAAGGCAAAGAAACAGGCATCTTACATGGCAGGAGCAAGAGAAAATGAGGGGGAAGGTGCCACACTCTTTTAAACAACCAGATATCATGAGAACTCACTATCTCAAGGACAGTACCAAGAGTGATAGTGCTAAACCACTCATGAGAAATCCGCTCCCATGATCCAATCACCTCATACACAGGTCCCACCTCCAACACTGGGGATGACAATTTGACATGAGATTTGGCGGGGACACAGATCCAAACCGTATCAGGTGCCCTATCCAAACTTGTTCTTAAAATGCTTATCTTACTTGCTAGAAATTAAGTTCTTTGGCTTCTTATTTCACCTTTATAATCCCTCTTTGGGATGCAGCATAAATGGCATGGTAGTTCTAAGTACAGGCCTTAGAATACATAACCTCTGGTGCTGTAATTCACAAATTATATGACCTTGGGCACATTACCTAAATACTGTATGCCTCGGTTGCCACCTGTAAAGTGGAGATAATAATAGTTCCTAATTCACAACACTGCAGAATGCTTAACACAATGCCTGGTTCAATATGTTAGGTAAAGGTGGTGGTAGTTAGGGCTAATCTTAATTCACTCTACAATCTTGCTACTCAAGTGCAGACCAGCAGCATCAACATCACCTAGGAGCTTATTGGAAATCTTAGGCCTTATCCAAGAGCTACTGAATCAGATTTTTGAATTCTGACAAGATCCCTAATGATTAGTGTGCATATTAATGCTTGAGAAGCACTGCTCTACAATACCCAGACTTGTCCATAATGGGGAAAAAAAAAAAAACCTAAAATGTTTATTCAATAAATGATCTTACCTGTTCGGCTCTGGCAAGCATAGTTTTATAAACCAATCTCATGCATCAACCCTGCCATTTTCCAGTGTCAATCAGCTTTCTCAGGTAGATTACCCTACTGAAGAGTGTACTAACATCGTGTTCTTAGGAACTGTATTTATCATTTAAAAGCAATCTAAGTGTATAATATACTATAGTGGTATAGTAATACATATACTAGAGACTAGTTTAAACAGTAAAGCAACCATTTCCCCATGATCTTTTTGTTTCTCCATAATCTTAACTCAATTTACGAGTGGCAATGCCAAGGTCAAACACTGAAGGCAATAAATAATCTCTCCCTACCACACTTCCACAATAACAAGAATCTTAGAATATACAGATGTCACAAAATGTGCATCTATATAATGTTCTACAGTTTCCAAAGTGATGTTACACTGTTATTTCATTTAAGCGCCACGATTTCTATTTTACCAAGGAGCAAAACTGAGTAAGTTTCCTGACGAAAATGAATGTCTACTGTTCTAGGGCCTTTGATTAACAACAACAACAAATAATTTACATTAACGCACATTACGTGCCAGGAATTGCAAGATGCATAAGATTGGTTTTTAAAATGTGCCTGCTAGAGCTGAACAGGTAAGATCATTTATTAAAGGATTTCAGAATTTTTTTTCCATTATGGAGAAGCCTAAGTGTTGTAGAGCAGTGCTTCTGAAAGCACTGATGTGCACACCCATCTTAGGGAGCCTGTCAGAATTCAAAAGCTGATTCAGTGGGTCTGGAGTGGGGTCCGAGATTTAACAAGCTCCCAGGTGATGTTAATGCTGCTGGTTGGCACTTGAGTAGCAAGGCTGTGCCGTATTTAAAGAATTAGCCCTAACTACCAATATGAAAACTTTACATCCCTGAATCTTCAATTACTCTGAGATAACACTACTATTATTCTGGCTTGACAGAAGAGAAGACTAAGGCACTGAGAAGTGAACTTTCCAGAGATCACAGAGCTGAGATGTGGAAAGGCAGGATTCAAACTTAGGTTGACTGACTGCAGGGAACTTTCAACTGCTTGCCTCCCAATATTATCTCAATAGGTAACGAGAATTCGAAGCTGGGTCCACAGCTATCTTCTGTAACATTCTTCTGGCTCGGGTCCCTGCCCTGCTATAATATGTAACTAGGGTCAACACAAGGTTGTAGGGCTGGGGAAAGAGGAAACAGTCTCCTTTTCAACACAACGGGGAGGACCGAGAACAGGCGGCAGGTGCCAGACTCCTCCGGCAGAAGCGACCCAACCAGCTCCACACAACGCTCCGGGTAGGGGAAGGTTCTCCGGCTGGTCAGCAGACGGGCGTGAGGGGTGGGGCCTACGCTGGGAAAAGGTTCCGGGCGGGTCGTACCAACGCGCGCAGGGGGAAGGGGTTTCCGAGGCCAGGACGGTGTCGCTGCCTACGCGCTCGGTGGCGAGGTGAAGAAACTCTTCATCCACCCCTCGGCTACCTGGTCGAGAGGTGGCACCAGGAGCTCTCGCTCCCCAAAGCCAACTCCTAAAGACTCTTCCTCCGGGTCCCCCGTCGAGTGGGAGGCCCCGGAAATGGGGGCCGGTCGGTATCGGGCAGGCGGTGGGGAGAAGAGTGTCCTGTCAATTACTAACTCCAGTTTTCCCCATACAGATCCACCCGCTTATCTGCCGCCGCCGTAGCCCTTACCAGTTCTTTGGGCGGCTTCTCTTGGGTTTTTCCAAACAGCCCCATGACGAACTGAACCCGTCTTGCCCCTTCCGGCTTTCCGTTCCCCGCGCCCAGGCAGGTCACGGGCAGCCGCCTGGGCGGGGCCCGCGGAGAGGGAGGTAGTCCCGACGCCCAGAGTAGGGAGCGGCAGCAGTAGAGGGTGGTGCGCATGCGCTGTACGCATGCGCAGAATTGAGTGCGTGGGAGACTAGTCAACAAGGCTGACGTCATTGTGCATGTACTGGGCGTGTCTATGTAGGGGAGACCACGGATTCGGTGTTTTTCGTGGCGTGTAGAAATGATTGCTCTGAAAGATACGAATGTGTTGACTATAACTGCTTCTGATACTTCACCTAAACCCAGATGTTGCACCAGAAGTCTGGATCTCCACGCAGACGTGTACACTTACCATTACTTTCCCGACAGCTTCGTCTTTGTGTCCAGTAGGCGACTCACAGGTGACAAACCAAAAATAGCCTCTTTTTCCTCCCGCCAACCCACTCCTCCCGTCTGCTTGCACCACCATCACCTGGTCACTAAACCCTAGGCGTCCTCCTCTCTCCCCTCTTACTAACTCCCAACCATTCTAACTTCAGGATGTCTGAACTTCAGCCCTCTCCTTTCCATCCCAACTGCGGTAGTTTTTGTTTAGGCATCGCCCTTTACAGCGTGGGCGATTCCTGCCTAGCATTTGTCCATGTGTGTGCCGTCCTACACGCCACACCGACCGTGAGCGTAATCACACTCTCAAAGGAATCTGACTAAAGAGAACTAGACACATTTTAGCACGGACTATACGGTGAGCTGATGGTTACTGTCATTACCTCATCCGAGGATGGTGAAGGGACCATTTGTTACCTCAGCCCCATACTCCTCTCTCTGGTGGAATCATAAAATGGTTCGGCAGCTTTGAAAACATTTTGGCAATTTCTTAAAATGCTAAACAAAGCCAGCCTTCCATTCCTAGCTATTTACCCAAGAGGGAAAAAAGCATAAGTTCTTAAAAAGACTTGTACACAAATGCTCATAGCAGCTCTATTTGTAATAGCCGTAAACTGGAAACAATCCAAATGTCTATCAACAAATGAATGGATAAACCAGTTGTGATTGATCCATATGGAGGAATAGTACTGAGCAATAAAAAAGAATAGACTGTTGATAAATGCAATAGCATGGATGAATCTCAAAATAATTCTGCCAACCGAAAGAAGCCAGAATCGTGTGATTCCATTTATATAACATTCTGGAAAATGCAAACTAATACGTAGTGACAGAAAGTACATTGGCGGTTGCTAGCGGATAGGAGTGGGGTCGGAAAGGGGCAGAAAAGAGGGATTACAAAGAGACACGAAGTTGAGGAGGATGATGGATAATATCTTGATTGTGATGGTTTCACAGATGTATACAATATCAAAACTTAACAGGTTGGACACTAAGTATGTGCAATTTATTTTATGTCCATCATACTTCAATAAAGTTCTCTTAAAAAAAAGCACTGCCTGTTCATTGTGAAAAGTTAAACCCCCATTCTCACTTCCTCAGGGGAAAAAGTCTCAAAGGATTCACACCAACTATTAAATCTAGTGTGACTCTTCTGATACCTTTTCCTTTGGAAAATATACTTTTATTTTTATTTATGTATTTGTTTTTGAGACAGGGTCTCACTTTGTCACCCAGGCCAGAGTGCAGTGGCAGGATCTTGCCTCACTGAAGCCTCCACCTCCCAGGCTCAAGTGATCCTCCCACCTCAGCCTCCTGAGTAGCTGGATGCCAGCCACCACGCCCAGCTGATTTTGTAGTTTTTCTGTAGAGACAAGGTTTAGCCATGTTGCCCAGGCTGGTCTCAAACGCCTGAGCTCAAGTGATCTTCCCACCTCAGCCTCTCAAAGTGTTGGGATTACAGGTGTGAGCCACCTTGGCCAGCCCTATTTTTACTTAATTGAGATTATATTATATACATTGAGCCACCTCACCCAGCCCTATTTTTATTTAATTGATATTATGTTGTATACATTGTCCTACAATTTCCTTTTAAACAAATTTTATAGAGATTTTCATCAGTGTCAATACCTTTGGCAATCCATAGCAAGAATGTACCATAATTTAACTACTTCCCTATTATATAAGATTAAGTTGTTTCTAGTTTTTCCCTAGTAAATAATCCTGTAAATATAGGCACAGTTAAAATTTTTAAACTTAATACCAGTATCTTCCATATACATTGCACTATTGTGAACTACCAATAGTGTATACCAGCAATCTTATTCCGTAAATCCATGATAAAAGTGAATGTTATCGATATTTTTAATTTGCCAATCTAAGGGCATAAAATATTGTTTTTAACTTTAATTTCCCAGACTACTAGTCTGGATAAGCATCTTTTCATATATTTGTTGGCCATTTGAATTTCTTCTGTGACTTGCTTCTTCATAACCCTTGTTCATTTTCCATTTATCTCCCTTCTTCCCTTCCTTATTTCCTTTCTTCCTTCCATTTTAAAGGTGAAGGAGTTCTTTGAAAATGTGGAATTTTTTTAAGTCTCTTTCACCACACCCTTCTTCCTTTTTTTGAGAATAAACTATAAGCATTTTTTTCAAGTGGGTGGATACTGGATAGCCAATTAGTCAACAGTATTTCTCAAATGCCTACTATTTGAGAAATAGCATTCTATAGGCTTCAGGAAAATGGCAGTGAGCAGAAAAGAATCTCCTACAATCTGATGAGAAGGACAATAGTATTAAACAATGGTTGTAAACGAAATTGTGTTACTACAGATGTGCAAAATTCTGACTATAAGAAGAACGTGCTGATCAGTGACTCTTCCCTGAGCAGATGACAAATAAGCTGAGGCCTGAAGGATGAGCTAGCAGAGAGAGGAAGAGTATCCAGAGTAAAAGAAACAGCATGTGTCAAAGAGCCTTCCCAGTTTCTGGGTGGAGGTTTTAGGTCACAGCCATTTCAGATCCTAAAGCTGCATTTGTTCTAAAGCTGGCCATCAATGGCAGAGAGGGCTGGCGGGGTGTGGAGGAAGGTTTGACTTGGCACATGGCGTCTCAATGTCATACAGAGCTCATAGGTACTGACAGCCCTATCAACACATCAGTGCAGTTCCTCTGCACTGTGCATCTTGCTTCCACACATTTTCTAGGCTCTATCTTTAGAGTAACATGTACTCTCCACTTGTGTCCTGATACTGCTTTTGCATTGGACAAAGCACTCCTTAGTTGAGTTTAGGGCTGAAGTTTGTTCTTCCTACATGGACCTCAGGAAGCAAACCACAGATCCTCCCACCTGCTAAGACTCACACATCTGAGGGGGTGGGAGGAACTAAGTGAGCAGGCATTCTAGCTCTTTACTCCTACCAAACACAGCGAGTGTTTAACAGGATCACACTCCCCTGCCATATGTTCACATAGATGTTTGTTCACACACATTTTCAAAGGCTTTATGTGCATTCTCCTCCTGATCTCTGAAAAATATAAATAGATGTGTATCCTTGAGAGGTACTTCAATGCCTATGCTTTAAATCCTTGCCTGAATTTTAAATGAAAAATAGAAAGGACTGTTTTTCCTCCACTTTCCAGTTTTCCTTGTTCATTTCACTAAAGATATCCAGCCTTAGGAGCTTCCTGGCTCACAACTGTTCCCCATTTGCCAGGTAGATTGTTGAATGAAATGCTTTGGGCAGGAAAATCATAACCCAATTCCTGGCAAGAATTTTGGCTTTCTAAAGCCAAGATACACCTTGTTTTATACAACAGATGGACCCTGGAAATGTTAGATATAAATCAATGTTTGGAAATTGAACTTTCTCCCATGACTTATGTAATAATTTTGGAGTGGATTTATCTTTGTTCCTGACTAAACTTCAGGACCAAGGGGCTCCCAACCCACAACTTATGACTTGAGATAAGGCAAAGACAGACCTTGAGTCACCTCCTGTCCATTTGCAACCTTTCTCCACCAAACTTACAATAATCCTTGTGTTGATTTCCTAGGACTGCCATAACAAAATGCCACAAACTGGGTGGCTTAAAACAATAGAAATGTATTCTTTCAAAGTTCCGGAGACTGTAAGTCCAAAATCAAGGTGTCAGCAGGGCCATGCTCCCTCTGACACTCTGAATAGAATTCTTCCTTGCCTTTTCCTACCTTCTAGTGATGGCTGTCAATCATCAGCATTCCTTGGCTTGCTGCTGCATCGCTCCAATCTGCTGTGAACATATAACCCAATTATATGTTCTCCCCATATGTCTCACTCCAGTCATACTGGATTAAGGGCCAATCCTAAATTCAGTATGACCTTATCTTAACTTACTGTTTACATCTGCAGTTATTATACCTTATTTTCAAATAAGGGTCGTATTAAAAGGTACTAGGGGTTAGGACTTCAGCATAATCTTAACAGGTCACAATTCAGTCTATTAACAACTGTCATAGACATACATGGGTGCCTCACTTTAAAGGAAAAAGAGGGTGGGCAGACACGGTGACTCACACCTGTAATCCCAGCACTTTGGGAGGCCAAGGCCGGTGGATCCTGAGGTCAGGACTTTGAGACCAGCCTGGCCAATATGGTGAAACCCTGTCTCTACTAAAAATACAAAAATTAGCCAGGTGTGGTGGTGCATGTCTGTAGTCCCAGCTACTCAAGAGGCTGAGGCAGAAGAATTGCTTGTACCCTGGAGGCAAAGGTTGCAGTGAACCGAGATCGTGCCACTGCACTCCAGCCTGGAGATAGAGTGAGACTCCATCTCAAAAAAAAAAAAAAAAAAAGAAAAGAAAAGAAAAAAGAGGGTGATAGAGGGTGAGGGGAGAATGGTTAGCTGAATCCTTCTAAAATAAACAGACCTCTGTCCTCCATGATTGTGAAGGGAAAGTCGATTTGTCAGGCTTGACCCTAGCTTGGAAGTGGCACCTTCTCCTGGGAATCATAAAAATCACTGTGGCCGCCTCACATTGCCCTGTAGAGCACCATTTCTACCACTAAAGGTCCTCTCATGGAGGATTCACACACCTTGCCTTATTTCCCTCACAGCAGAGAAAAAGCCTGACGTTTAATTTAAAAATCCAACTGGAATATTTAAACAATACTAAAGTCTCCAAAAACAGTATCAGAATTAGAAGAGTGGCATGTGAGATACACATCAACATTATGGTGGAGTGGATGAAAAACCCACTACAAACACAGAATTTTGGTAAAATATAACCAGAATTATTTTATGTGCATGGATGATCTCTTTTTAAAAAGTAAGAGAAATCAGGACTATCTGCCAATAGCAGGAACCCAGAACCTTGTTTGCATATTTTTTTTTGATGTGATAAAGCCTATAGTCAGTAAAATGCACAGATCTAAAGTGTAAAACACGATTAATTTTTACAAATGTGTAATATTTGTAAATATTTAAAACATTTTCTAAATCTAAACTGGCTCCTTCATGCCCATTCTCAGGCAGTACCCTCAAAGATAACCATTATTCTGATTTCTACCTCTGTAGATTAGTTTTGCCTGGGCACAGTGGCTCATGCCTATAATCCGAGCACTTTGGGAGGCCGAGGCGGGTGGATCACAAGGTCAGGAGATCGAGACCATCCTCGCCAACATGGTGAAACCCCATCTCTACTAAAAATCCAAAAAAAAAAAGCAAAAAAAAAAAAACTAGCTGGGTGTGGTGGCAGGCGCCTGTAGTCCCAGCTACTTGGGAGGCTGAGGCAGGAGAATGGTGTGAATCCGGGAGGCGGAGCTTGCAGTGAGCTGGGATCGTGCCACTGCACTCCAGCCTGGGCAACAGAGCGAAACTCCATCTCAAAAAATAAAATAAAGGCCGGGCGCGGTGGCTCAAGCCTGTAATCCCAGCACTTTGGGAGGCCGAGACGGGCGG
>NW_016827513.1:191735-218322 GCF_001698545.2 Rhinopithecus bieti
GTGGTGGCAGGCGCCTGTAGTCCCAGCTACTTGGGAGGCTGAGGCAGGAGAATGGTGTGAATCCGGGAGGCGGAGCTTGCAGTGAGCTGGGATCGTGCCACTGCACTCCAGCCTGGGCAACAGAGCGAAACTCCATCTCAAAAAATAAAATAAAGGCCGGGCGCGGTGGCTCAAGCCTGTAATCCCAGCACTTTGGGAGGCCGAGACGGGCGGATCATGAGGTCAGATCGAGACCATCCTGGCTAACATGGTGAAACCCTGTCTCTACTAAAAAAAAAGTACAAAAAACTAGCCGGGCGAGGTGGCGGGCGCCTGTAGTCCCAGCTACTCGGGAGGCTGAGGCAGGAGAATGGCGTGAACCTGGGAGGCGGAGCTTGCAGTGAGCCCAGATCGCGCCACTGCACTCCAGCCTGGGTGACAGAGCGAGACTCCGTCTCAAAATAAAATAAAATAAAATAAAATAAAATAAAATAGTGCTTGGTTTTAATGTTTGGACAGGGGAACAAGAGGCAAGGCTTTTGGCTGGGCAAAATGGTGAAGCAAAATTGAGATGCCCTAAAGCTGGGAGTTTTGAAGACTTCATTCTCAGTGAAAAGACAAGCTAGAGGAAAAAAAAATACTTACCTGCCAACAAAGGGAGCCAACCAGAAAATGTTTGTTTTAGGGTGTAGCTCTGGTGAAAAAATAAAAATACAGGTTTCCTTGAGAAACCACAATCATAAGGCTGTCCTCTTGTAAGTCTAAATTTATTCTACTTTCATGGTATTGGAAATCCCAAGCCTAGATATTCATTTAAACTGTTCTTAGGTTGATAACATCCTGGGGATCTGGTGAAAGCAGTACAGACTCTTTTTGAATGAAATACCCCAAATCCAGACACTGTAGTATTTCTACAAATTATGGCCAACAAAAATTACCAAATATATGAGATAAACATTAATGGCCAGGAGTAAATTTTAAAAGCATCACATTTATGTTTCAAAGCACTTCAGATATTAGAATTCTCAAATGTAGAGTATAAAATGTTATGCTTAAAATGTTCACAGAAATAAAAGAGAGACTTGAAAGAAACCAGAGACCATTAAAAAATGACAAAGTAAAAGAAAGAAAAAACAAACAAAATTGACCAGGTAAAATTAAAATAAAAGAATTTGTAGACATGAAAAATATAGTAATTGAAATAAGAAACATAGTCACCAAATAAACCTCAAGGAATAAATTAAGCAACAGATTACACGTAAGAAAGAATAAGTAAATCAGAAGATAGATCTGAATTATCCAAAATAATAATAATGCCTGAAGACACAAAGACATGAATATATAAGAAAGAAGATGACATACAGATGTTAGAATATGGATATCAATTACATGTTTAATTGAAGTTCCAGAAAGATTGACATGAGAAACTGGAAGAGACAAGATTTTGAAAAGATAATGGCTAAGAATTTCCCCAAATTTATTAAGATGTTAATCTTGAAGATTCAGGAAGTAGTCATGCATCACTTAATGATGGGGATACGTTCTGAGAAATGTATTGGTGATGTCATCGTTGTGCAAACTTCATAGAGTGTACTTACGCAAATCTAGATCATATAGCCTACTAGATACTTAGGCTGTATAACCTATTGCTACTAAGCTAAAAACATATATGGCATGTTACTATACTGAATACTGTAGGCAGTTGTAACACAATGGTATTTGTGTATCTAAACATAGAAAAGATAGAGGAAAAATATATATGATATTATAATCTTATGGGACCACTGTTGCCTGAAAGGTTGTCATACAGTGCGTAACTGTACATAAATCTTAGGCAGGTTCAACACAAACAGCTACACATTATAGTGGCAGTGCAGAACATCGAAGACACCAAGATTTTAAAAGCAACCAGAGAGAAAAGATGGAATACATACAAGAAGACAACACACACTGTCAACATCCTACTCAATAGCAACAATGGAAGCTAAAATAAAGGGAAAGAGCATATTCAAATTACTGAGGAGAAAAAATCCCCAAAGATCTAAAAATCAAAATAACTGAACTCATGGAGATAAAGATCAGAAGGATGGTAACCAGAGGCTGGGAAAAGTAGTGAGGGGCTTGGGGGAGGTGGGGATGGTTAATGGGTACAAAAAAAATTAGAAAGAATGAATAAGACCAAGCATTTGATAGCACAACAGGGTGGCTACAGTCAGTAGTAATTTAATTGTACATTTAAAAACAACTAAGAGAGTATAACTGGATTGTTTGTAACACAAAGGATAAATGCTTGAGGGGATGGATACCCGATTTTCCCAGATGTGATTATTATACATTGCATGTTGTATCAATACATCTCTTGTGTCCCGTAACTATATATACCCTACTAGGTACTCACAAGAATTAAAAATTAAAACATTTTTAAAATCCTCAAAATAATAACTTATAGTCATGCCCTGCTAAATTATCACCCCTATGTGAAAGCAAAATAAAGACATCTTTAATGGGGACAAAAACCTAACAACAGACACAAAAACCCCACAAACCAACAGATCAACACTAAACAAAATTCTAAAGAATGTAGTTTAGAAATAATAACCATGATCTCAGAAAAAAAGGCCCTTACATATAAGAAGAAATCATGACAATTTAGTTAACTTGTGGTTAATCTTTAAAAGTTGATTATTATAAAATTATCTAATTCGAGAAGTTCAAAGAGATAGAAGTAAAGCATTTTACCACAATCATATGAAAACATAGATGAGAAGTCATTGAAGTTAAAATGATTCTGGACTCTAATTTTTTCGAGAAAAGGTAAAGATATTGACTCATTTATATATTAAGTTTGTTAGAATTTTAAGGATAGCTGCTAAAATAAAAGCAGTACTTCCAAATGGTAGAGAAAAAATGGAATTAAGAATATTACTCTAAGTAAGGTAAGAAGGACAATACAGAAAAGTGGAAGACACAAAAGACAATTACAGGATTAAATTAATTAAGTTAAAGATACTTTTGTATTCATAACAAAATGGACTAAATTCTCCAGTAAAAAGGTTTTCAAACTAGATATTTATTTACATCTAGTTTTAAGCTATTTAAAAGAGACACACATGCAACATAGGATACAGCAAGACTGAAACCAAAAAAGAAAGACGTGAAAAATCATATTTACCAGACAAATATTAACCAAAATAAAGCTGTTATAGCTATATTATTATCAGATAAAATAGAGTTTCAGGCAAAATAACTTTTTAGGGATAAAAAAGTATTACATAATGATAAATTTTTCAGTTTACCCAGATGCTAATCATGTAGTCTCAAAAAAAGTGAAGCAAAACTGACAGAATTTCAAGGAGAAATATAAGCCCACTGTGTTAGTCTTCTCAGGCTGCCATAACAAAATACCAAAAACTGAATGGCTTAAACAACAAGAATTTATTTTCTCACAATTCTGGAGGATAGAAGACCCAGATCAAGCAAGGTGCTAGCAATAACAAGCAAGGTGTCAGCGATATGGTTTTTGGTGTGAGCTCTCTTCCTGATTTACAGATGACCACCTTCTCACTGTGACCTCATGTGGCCTCTTCTCTGTGTACCCACAAAGGGGTGGGGGGGAGGGAGAGAGAGAGAGATCTGTGGGAATCTCTTCCTCCTTTTATAAGGGCACCATCAGTTATCAGATTAGGGCTTCATTCTTATGATTTCATTTAACCTTAATTACCTCTCTAAAGGCCCTATCTGCAAATACAGTCACATTGGGGGTTAAGGCTTAAACATCTGAATTTCAGGGGTACACAATTCTGTCCATAACACCCACCATCATGAAGGGAAATATTTAAATTTTTCTTTCATTAATCGCTCAAGAAGACAAACATTTGGTACAGAGAAGACATGAAAACAAGATATGCTTCATTGAATTGTCACATCCTGTCCACATCAAGTAAATAATAAGTTACCACATATGGAATATTTATAAAAATGGACTGCACACTAGAATATAAAGGAAGTGAAGAAATCACCCTAATACACATTGCATTTCATGACCACGTTTCAATTGGGTTAGAAATCAATGACAAAAAAGAAATCAAAACAAATATTTTGTAAACATAAAACACATTGCCAAATAACTCAAAAGTCAAAGAAATAATGGAAATTGGGAAACCTGGATTTCTACCACATCTGGTGGTAATGAGACAACCATGGGGTGGTGTCAGAGAGGGCTAGTGGAGACCCAGAACTTTCACCATCACCCAGTGGTAATGAGAGCATCCCTACCACTGTGACTTTTGAAAATGTGTAGAGAACTGGAGCTCCCACCTCTGCTCAGCATTAAGCAGGAAGCTCTCCAAGATCTCACTGGAACTAAGCAGGGAACTTGGACTTCTATGTCTGCCTAGAAGCAACAAGGTGGCTCCCCAACTTCTCCTACCAAAGCAGCGTCAGAGCAGCAGAAACTGAAGTTTGAATGGAATGCAGAATCTCAGGACATAATATGAAAGTCTAGATTTCAAATGAAAATCACTCATCATACCAAGAACCAGGAAGATTTCAAACTCAATGAAAACAGATAATCAATAGATGCTTTAGCAGATTGAATAATGTCTCCTAAAAATTCATGTTCACCTGGAGCCCATGAATGTGACCTCATTTGGATATAGGGTCTTTGCAGATAAATAAAGTTAAGATGTCATACAGGGCCAGGTGCGATGGCTCACATCTGTAATCCCAGCACTTTGGGAGGCCAAGGCAGGTGGATCACTTGAAGTCAGGAGTTTGAGACCAGCCTGGCCAACATGGTGAATCCCTGTCTCTACTAAAAATACAAAAATTAGTGAGGCATGGTGGCACAGGCCTGTAATCCCAGCTACGCAGGAGACTGAGGCATGAGAATCTCTTGAACCTGGGAGGTGGAGGTTGCAGTGAGCTGATACCACACCACTGTACTCCAGCCTGGACAACAGAGCTGTCTAAAAAAAAAAAAAAAAAAGTCATAAAGTCATACAGGACTAGAGTAGGCCCTAAATCCAATATGACTGGTGAGTTTATATGGGAAATTTGGCTACGCACACACAGGGAAGAAAGCCATGTAGAGACAGGGGCAGAGACTAGAGTGATGCATCTAAATGCCAAAGAACACCAAGGGATTATCTGCAACCCCCAGAAGCTAGATGAGGCAAGGAAGGATTCTTGCCTAGCACCTTCACAGGGAGTATGACCATGCCAACAACTTGATTTCAAACTTTTAGCCTTAATAGCCATGAGAGAATAAATAGATATATTTTAAGCCATGTAGTTTATAGTAATTTCTTATTAATATAGGTGACAAGACCTAGATGACAGAGATATTAGAATTATCTAATAAAGATTTTAAAGTGTATTTTAATTGACAAATAAAAGTGTATGTATTTATGTGTACAACATAATATTTTGAAATATGTGTACATTGTAGAATTGCTAAATTTAACTAATTAATATATGCATTACCTCATTTGTATCATTTTTGTGTGTGCCAAGAACACCTAAAATCTACTCTTAGCAATTTTCAAGTATATAATACATTATTATTGACTTATAGTTACTATATTGTCCAATAGATCTCTTGAGCTTATTCCTCATGTATAACTAAAATTTTGGATCCTTTAGCTAACATCTCCCCATCCTCCTCCCCACACCCCAAATCCCTGGTAACTACCATTCTATTCTCTGCTTTTAGGAATTTGATGTTTTTTCAGATTCCACATATCAGTGAGATCATGCAGTATATCTATGTGCCTGACTTATTGCACTTAATATAATGTCCCCCAGATTCATCCATGTTGTCAGAAATGACAAGATGTCCTTCTTTGTTTTTAGGAAATCAGGTAACTATGTTGCTCAGGCTGGTCAAAACTCCTGGCCTCATGCTATCCCTCCACCTCAGCCTCCTAGAGTGCTGGGATTACAGGCGTGAGCCACTGCACCTGGCTTCCTTGTTTGTTGTTGTTGTTGGTTTTTCTTTTTTTCTTTCTTTTTTTTTAAGTCTGAATAGTATTCCATTGTGTATATATGCGACATTTTCTTTATCCATTCATTCCTTGGTAGACACTTAGGTTGATTACATATCTTGACTGTTGTGAATAATGCTACAATGAACATGAGAGTGCAGATACCTCTTTGACATGTTGATTTCATTTTCTTTGGATATATATCAAATAGCGGATTGCTGGGTTGATAATAGATCTATTTTTTTTTTCACCCAGACTGGAGTGCAGTGGTATGATCTTGGCTCACAGCAACCTCCACCTCCCAGGTTCAAACGATTATCCTGCCTCAGCCTCCTGAGTAGCTGGGACTACAGACATGCACCACCACATTTGGCTAATTTTTTTTTTTTTTTAGCACAGACGAGGTTTTACCACATTGGTCAGGCTGGTCTCGAACTCCTGACCTCAAGTAATTGGCCGGTCTCGGCTTCCCAAAGTGTTGGGATTACAGGTGTGAGCCACTGTGCCCAGCCAATAGTAGATCTATTTTTAATTATTGAGCAACCTCTATACTGTTGTTTTCCATATGACTGTCTCTAACAAAGGTGTAAACAGCTACAATTAAAAAAAAATGCTTCAACAAGCAATTAAAAATATGCTTAAAACCTGAAGAAAATACAAAGTCTCAGCAATGAAAATGAATATATAAAGAAAACCAAATGAAAATTTTATAATTGAAAAATACAATAACCAAAATAAAAAAGCTCAGTAGATGGGCTCAACAGTATATTGGAGAAGACAGAAGAGAAAATCAGTGAAGTAGAAGATAGAACAATAGAAATTACCCACCGGGTACAGTGGCTCACACCTGTAATCCTAACACTTTCGGAGGCCAGGGTGGGTGGATCATTTGAGGTCAGGAGTTTGAGACTAGCCTGGCCAATATGATGAAACATTGTCTCTACTAAAAATAAAAATAAAATACCTGGGCATGGTGGCAGGTGCCTGTAATCTCAGCTACTTGGGAGGCTGAGTCAAGAGAATCAGTTGAATCCAGGAGGTGGGGGAGGCAGGGGTTGCAGTGAGCCAAGATTATGCCACTGCACTTTAGCCTGGGTGACAAAGTGAGACTCCATCTCAAAAAAAAAAAAAAGAAAAAATAAAAAAGAAATCACCCAATCTGACCAACAGAAATAAAACAGACTGGAAAACAAACAAACAAACAAAACAGAACAGAGCCTCAGCAATGTGTGGGACTATGACAAAAGATATAACATTTATGCAATCAGAAAACTGGAAGAAGAAAGAGGGAGGGCTAAAAAAGTACTTGAAAGCAGCAAGAGAAAAACAACACCTTACCTCTACAGAATAAAACAGTTCAAGTGACAGTGGATTTCTCATCAGAAACCATAAAGGACACCAGGAAGAGATACAATATTTTTCCAGTACTAGAAGAAAAGAACTGTCACCCTAGAATCCTGTATCCAGAGAAAATATTCTTCAAGAATGGAAGGTGTGGTAGTTAATTTTAGGTGGCAACTCGACTAGGTTAGGGGATACCTAGATAGGTGATAAGGCACTATTTCTGGGTGTGTCTGTGAGGATGTTTCTGGAAGAGATTGACATATGAGTCAGTGCACTCAGTGGGGAAAATCTGTCCTCAATGTGGGCAAGCACCATCCAGTTGACTGGGGATCTTGATAGAATAAAAATGCAGAGGAAAAGTGAATTCACTCTTTCTGTCTCCTGGAGCTGGGACCCCTTTTTCTCCTGTCTTTGGACATAGAACTCTAGGGTCTTCAGCCTTTGGACTTTAGGACTTGCATCAGTGGCTCCCTGGGTTCTCAGACCTTTGGCCTTGAACCGAGAGTTAATACCATCAGCTTCTTTGGTTCTGAGGCTTTCAGATTTGGACTGAATCATGCCACCAGCTTTCATGGGTTTCCAGTTTGCAAATGGCCTGGCATGGGACTTCTCAGACTGCATAATCACATGAGACAATTTTCTTATAAATCACTTCTTATCCATCTATGTATGTATTTGTGTGTGTGTGTGTGTGTGTGTGTGTGTGTTTATCAGTCAATCAATTTACCTCCTATTGATTCCATTGCTTTGGAGAACACTGATGGGAAATCAAGACATTCTCAGATAAAAGTAAACTAAGAGAATCTGTCACCAGAAGACTACCCTAAAAGAATGGGTAGTCTCTAAACAGAAAGTTCTCTAAACAGAAAAAAAATAAAAGAAGGAACCCAGTAACACTAGAAAGGAAGAAAGAACACAGTAGGTAAAAATATGGATAAATATTAATACCATAGGTTTTTATTCTGCTTTCAAATTTTTTAAGATGCATTTGACAACTGAAGCAAAATGTTAACACTGTCTACCTAATGTGGTTCTAAAAATACATAAAGGAGATAGTTAAGATCATTATATTGTAAATGGAGAAGAAAAGGGGGACTTAAAGGGAGGTAAGGTTTCTATACATCATTCAAACTGGTAAAATGATGGCACTAGTAGATTGTAATACATTTTGTATATATAATGTAACACCTACAGCAGCTACTAAAAAGCATATACAAAGACATACACTAAAAAATGTCATAGACATTAACTATCAGGGAAATGCAATCAAAACCATAATAAAATCCATTTCACACACTAGGATTGTATAATAATTTTTAAAAAGACAGATAATACCAAGTGTTTGCAAGGACCTGGAGAAACTGGAACCTTCATACACTGCTGTATGAAACTGGCAAGAAGGCAAAATGTTGCAGTAATATTGGAAAACAGTTTGGCAGTTCCTCAAAAAGTTAAATATAGAGATACCATATGATCCAGGAATTCCACACTAGGTATATACTGCCAAGAAATTTAAATGTATGCTCACACAAAAACTTGTATACAGATATTCATAGTTGTATTATTCAAAGTAGCCAAAAAGTGTAAACAACACAAATGTCCATCAACTGATGAATGGATAAATAAAATGTGGTATATCCATATAATGGAATATTACTCAACCATAAAAAGAAATGAAGTACTGATTCAAGCTACAACACTGATGAAAAATTGAAAACATTACACTAAGTGAAAGAAACCAGACCCAGATGACACATGTTATATGACTGCATTTATATGAATTATCTAGAATAGATACCACAGAGAGAGAAAGTACACTAATGGTTTCCAGGGCCTGGGGTAAGGCCAACTGGATTGTAACTGCTAAGATATGGGGTTTCTTTTGGGCGGTGGTGAAAATGTTCTGGAATTAAATAGTGGTAATGATTGCACAACCTTGTGAATATACTAAAAGTCATTAAATTGTATGCTTTAAATGGGTGAATTGTACAGTGTGTGGATTATCTCTCAATAAATCTATTATAAAACCCTGTAGATATATCAAAATGGAATTCTAAAAAATGTTCAAGTTACACACAAGAAAACAGGGAAAGAAAACAAATAGGACAAATGGGAAGCAAAATATAAAAGACATATTTAATCCTATCATGTTGATAATTACATTAATTGTAAATGGTTTAAATATAACAATAGAAGAAATTGGCAGAGTAGATTTAAATATATGACCCAATTATATATCATCTACAATAAACTCACTTCAAATATAATGATATGAGAAGGTTGAAAATAAGAGGATGGAAAAAACTTTATAATGTAAATATTAATCAAAGAGAAGCAGGAGTGGCTATATATATGTGTGTGTTTTTTTGGTGGTGGTTGTTTTCTTTTTTTTGAGATGGAGTCTCACTTTTTCCCCCAGGCTGGAGTGTAGTGGCGCAATCTCGGCTCACTGCAACCTCCACCTCCCAGATTCAAGCGATTCTCATGCCTCAGCCTTCCGAGTGCTGGGATTACAGGTGCTTGCCACCATGCCAGGCTAATTTTTGTGTTTTTAGTAGAGACGGGGTTTCACTGTGTTGGCTAGGCTGGTCTCGAACTCCTGACCTCAAGTGATCCACCCGCCTCGGCCTCCCAAAGTGCTGGGATTACAGGTGAGTGGCCATATTAGTATCAGATAAAGTAGACCTCAGAAGAAAGAAACTCACCAGAGACAAAGAGACACACATCATGATAAAAGTGTCAGTGCACCAAGATACACCAATCCTAAATGTGCATACACCAATAGCAGAACTGCAAACTATGTGAAGTAAATTTGATAGAACTGAAATGAACAAATATACAGATCCATAGTTATAGTTGGTTGCTTCAACACCCTTCTCTCACCAATTAATAGAATAACTAGATAGAAAATACACAAGGATATAGAAGAACATCATCAACCAACAGGATCAAATTGAAATTTATGGGACACTCCACCCAACAACAAAAGAATACACATTCTTTTCAAGTCCCACAAAACATCAAGATAGACTCTATCCTGGACCATGAAACAAACCTCCAGAAATTTAAAAGAATTGAAATCATACTGAGTATGTTATTCAACCACAGTGCAATTAAACTAGAAATCAATAACAGAAGAATCCCCCTTAACACTTGGAAACTAAACAATACACTTTTAAATAATCAATGAATCAAAGAGAAGCCCCTAGGGAAATTTTAAAGACACATTGAACTGAATGAAAATAAAAATATCAATGTTTGTGTGGTACAGCTAAAGCTGTGTTGAGAGGGAAATGTATAGTACTAAATTCATATATTAGAAAACAGGAAAAATTTCAGATCGGTAATCTAAGTTTACACCTCAAGAACATAAAAGTGAAAAGCAAAATAAACCCAAAACAAGCAGAAGGAAGGAGAGAAAAGTAAGAGCAGAAATCAATAAAATTGAAAACAGAAAAGCAACAAAGAACGTTAATGAAACAGCTGTTTTTTTGAAAAGACAAACAAAATTGACAGACCTCTAAAAAGACTGACAAAGAAAAAGAGAGAGGACATAAATGATCATTATCAATTAAATAAAATATCACTACAGATCCTGCACACACAAAAGGAATACTAAAGGATGAAATGGACTGATTTTCCCCAAACACAAACTACCACAACTATCCAATATGAAATATGTGATATAATAGATATTGATAATACAATAGATGATATTTAATTAAGAAAATTGAATTTATAATTTTAAAACTCCCAAAAGGAAATCTCTAGGCACAGATAGTTATTCTACCAATGTTTAAAGAAGAATTAATGCCAGTTATACAAAATCTCTCCCAGAAAATAGAAAATTGAGCCTTTCCCAATTCATTTTATGAAATTAATATTACCCTTATATCAAAACTAGATACAGAAAACAGTATAAAATAAGAAAACTACAGACTAAAATCCCTTGTGGTATAGGCATAAAAATTAACAAAATATAGCAAATAGAATTCAGTAACATAGAAAAAGAGTTATAGACCATGATCAAGTAGAGTTTATTTCAGGGATGCAAAGATACATCTATCTATCTATCTAGATCTATCTATCTATCTATCTATCTATCTATCTATCTATCTAGATCCCTCCATCTATCTAGAGATAAGATAGATAGATATCCAGATAGATAGCTAGATAGATATCTAGATACCTATCTAGAGAGATCTAGGGAGATAGATAGATACCTATCTAGAGAGATCTAGGGAGATAGATAGATACCTATCTAGAGAGATCTAGGGAGATAGATACCTATCTAGAGAGATCTAGAGATATCTAGATATCCAGAGATCTAGAAAGATCTAGAGATATCTAGATAGATAGATAGATAGATAGATAGATATGTATATATAGTCCCAAACTCCTGGCCTCAACTGATCTTCCCACCTTGGCCTCCCAAAGTGCTGGAATTACAGGTGTGAGCCACTGCACCCAGACTATTTTTAAAAAATAAGTGTAAGCCACCTTATTCATGGACTAAGGAAGAAATATCTCATGACCGTATCAACTGATGCTGAAAAAGCATTTGACAAAATGCAATACCTACTCATAACTAAAACAAAACAAAATCTCTCAGAAAATAGAAACAGAGGGGAACTTTCTCAACTTGATAAAGATTGTGTACAAAAATCACAGCTAACATTAAACTTAATGGTGAAAGACTGAAAGTTTTCCCATAAGATTGGAATATTCACTTCCACTACTCAACATAGTGCTGGAAGATGTAACTACTGCAATAGGGTAAGAAAAGGAAATTAAAAAATACCAACCAGAAAGAAAGAAATTAAACTTTTGTTGTTTGAAGACAATATGATTGTCTATGTAGAAATTCCCAGACATCTACCCAAAACTCCTAGAACTAAAGAGGAGTTTTGTAAGGTTGCAGAATAAAGATAAATTTACACACAAAAGATAATAATTTTATATATCATTCTGTATACTAGCAATGAATACACGAGCACCAAAATTTAAAATATGTACCATTTACAATCACTCAAAAATGAAATACTTGGATCTAAATCTAACTAAACAGGTACAGGACTTCTATGCTAAAAATCACACAACACTAATGAAAGAAATTATTGATCTGAATAAAATGGAGACACATACTATGTTAATGGACTGGAAAATGCAACATAGTAAAGATGTCAGTTCTCCCCACATTGACATATATAGGTTTAACATAATTTCTACCAACAAAAGCCGGTAAAAAAAAAATTATATAGTATTTCTATACACAAGTAATAATTACAAAATGAAATTTATAAAACATAATCATTTGTAATAGCATGAGAAAAATCAAATTCCTATGAATAAATTGAAAGAAAGATATACAAGACTCCTTTACAGGCAACCACAAAACACTGATGATAGAAATTAAAGATCTAAAAACATGGAGAAATATACCACGTATTGGAAGGCTCAATATTGTAAAGGTAACAATTCAATCCAAAAGTGATCTACAAATTTAATGCAATCCAGTTAAAATCCCAGAAGGGCTTTTGGTAGTAGGTTTTGATAAGCTAATTCACAAATTTTATGTGGAAATGCAAAATACTAAAGTTAGAAGATTCATGATACCTGATATCAGTGGTATTTTTGAATTCTGAAAACTAAAATTCAATAGTGTTGTGAAATTATTGTATAGAACAATGGAACAGAATAGAGAATCCAGTAGCAGAAAGATACATAAACACTGTCAGTTGATTTACAACAAATGCCACCACAATTTAGTGGAAGCCGTGATATTCTTTCCATTAAGTTTTGTTAGGTCTATTTAGATATCCACAAGAAAGCCGGGCGTGGTGACTCATGCCTGTAATCCCAGCACTTTGGGAGGCTGAGGCAGGCGGATCACCAGGTTGGGAGTTTGAGACCAGCCTGGCCAACACGGTGAAACTCCGTCTCTACTACAAATACAAAAATTAGCTGGGTGTGGTGGCATGTGCCTATAATCCCAGCTATTCGGGAGGCTGAGGCAGGAGAATCGCTTGAACCTGGGAGGCAGAGCTTGCAGTGAGCCGAGATCGCGCCTTTGCACTCCATCCTGGGTGACAGAGCTAGACTCTCTCTCAAAAAAAAAAAAAAAAAAAGATATTCACAAGAAAAAAGTGAACTTTAATCTCTATCTCACACCACACACAAAATTAATCTGAGATGGACTGGGTGTGGTGACTCATGCCTGTAATCCTAGCACTTTGGGAGGCTGAGGTGGGTGGATTGTCTGATTTCAGGAGTTCAAGACCATCCTGGACAACATAGTGAAAACCTGTCTCTACTAAAATACAAAAAATTAGCTGGGCGTGGTGGCATGCACCTGTAGTCCCAGCTACTCGGGAGGCTGAGGCGGGAGAATTGCTTAAACCCAGGAGGCAGAGGTTGCAATGAGCCGAGATCATGCCACTGCACTCCAGCCTGGGCAACAGAGTGAGACTCCATCAAAAAAAAAAAAAAAAAAATTAATCTGAGATGGATTGCAAACTGAAATAAGACAGGTAAACAGACAAAGCATCAAAAACAGGAAAATATTTTCATGACTTTGAGGTAGGCAAAGGTGACTTAAACAGAACACAAATTTTAATTAGCTATAAAAATTGTTAAATTGGATTTCTTAAACATTAAGAACTTCTATTCATTAAAAGACACCATTAAGAGAGTAAAAATGGTCTGGATGTGGTGGCTCATGCCTGTAATCCCAGCACATTGGGAGGCCAAGGCAGGTGGATCCCTTGAGGTCAGGAGTTCGAGACCAGCCTGGCCAACATGGTAAAATCCTATCTCTGTTGAAAATACACAAATTAGCTGGGCATGGTGGTGCACACCTATAGTTCCAGCTATTTGGGAGGCTGAGGCAGGAGAATTGCTTGAACCTAGGAGGCGGAGGTTGCAGTGAGCTGAAATCACACTGCTGCACTCCAACCTGGGCAACAAAGTGAGACTCCATATCAAAAAGAAAAAAAAAAAAAGAGAGAGAGAGAGAGAGAGAGAGAGAGTAAAACAGGAAGCCAGAGACTGTTAACATATTTCCAACAGAATACTCATATCAAGAATACATATAGAACTCTTACAAATTAATAACATCATAATTTTTAAATGAGCAAAATACTTAAATAGGCACTCCACAAAATAAGATATTAAAAGTGCCAGTAACAGTATGAAAGGATGATTAACATCATATTCATCAGAGAAATAAAAATAAAAACCATACTGAAATACCATGGACAGCACTCACAATATCAAATGTTGGAAAATGATATGGAGCAACAGGGACTCATACATTGCTAGCTGGAGTGTACATTGGTACAAGCAGTTTGGAATATTCTTTAGCAGAGTCCACTAGAGCTAAACATATTAAATCTTATGCTAGAACAATTCTATTCCTTACATATATTCAACATAAATAAGTGGTTATGGCCACTGAAAGTCATGTACAGTAATATTCAAGGGAGTTTTATTCGTAATAGCAATAACTGGAAACAGATGTTCATCAGCCACAAAATGAATGCATAAATTGTGGGATATTTATACAATATAATATACACAATATTAGTTTTTAAAGAAAGAACTATGGATACATGCAGCATTATGGCTGAATCTCATAGGGACCACCACGCTTTGCTTGGACTCAAGCTTTTTGCACTGCAGTAAGAAAACTGCCCTATGCAGACAGCTAGGAAATCACAGAGTTTACCCTGTTAGTTTCCTTTCTCTCAAAGATCTCAATCTTGTACTTCCTATTATTCATTGCCTGAAAACAACTACCTCATGTATTTTTGTCCGGTTTTACATTTATTTGTAGCAAGAGGACTAGTCCAGTACCAATTACTTCATCACGGCCAGAAGTAGAAATCCTGAGTCATTTTTAAGAGGTAGAACGGCACTTAGGAAAACTGGATGTTGGGGTTGAGAGCAGAATGAAGATTAGATGACTATAGGAGCCTTTACTCAAACTGGCATTATAGCATACTATGGTGGAAAGATGACTAGCAAATTTTGGATATGGTGTGACTAAGATGCTGTCATAGTTAAAGGCTAAGCCACTATAACAGATACCTCAAAATACAATGACTTAAATAAAATAGAAGTTTATTTTTGTTTTGTGGAATAATCCAGTAATGTCCATAGTAGGGCAGCTCTGCTCTGTGAAGTCATGCAGAAACATTGGTTGGCTAAGCAACTCTGTTCGCCAGTCATATCTAACTTTCAAGATTGCATCCATTATTAACATATCTAGCAGATTAGAAGTAGGAAGAGAAAGTGGTAACACACATACCCAATGTTTTAAGTCAAAACCCAAAAGCGGCATGCATTATTTTTGCTTACATTCTATTGGCAAGAATTAGTGACAATGCCCATACCTAGCTACAATGTGGGTTGAGAATTACAGTTGACAACTGGGTATTTGTTCAGCTAAATTTCTAGTATACTGATCAAAATCAAGGCAAGGATGTCCCTTCTTATCCTTCCTTTCAACGTTTTACTGAAAGTCCCAGTGAATGCAGTAAGACAAGAAAAGAAAATAAAAGGTATACTGATTGGGAAGGAAGAAATAAATCTGCCTTTGTTTGAACATGACATGATCATCTATGTAGAAAATCCAGAAAAACCGACCAAAAAAAAAAAAAAAAAAAAAAGAGAGAGAGAGAGAGAGAAAATATAAAACCTCCTGGTGAGGAAAATTACAAAACTCTGATGGAAAAAATCAAAGAAGAACTAAATAAATTGAGATATTCTATAGGATAGGAAGACTCAATGTTGTCAAGATGTCAGTTCTTCCCAACTTGATCAATAGTCAATGAAATTTCAATCAAAATCCCAGCAAGTTAATTTGTGAATATCAACAAACAAATTCTAAAATTTATGTAGAGGACAAAAGACAGAATAGCCAACACAATATTGAAAGAGAACAAAGTTGCAGGACTAAGATTACACAACTGCAAGACTTATTTTTAAGCTACAATAATACTATCACAATTAAAACAGTGTGATAATGTCAAAAGAAATAGACCAATGGAACAGAATAGAGAGCCCAGAAATAATCCCATATAAATAAAGTAGTCTATTGGTATCCACAGGGGACTGGTTCCTGGACCTCCTGCAGATAGCAAAACCCACAGATGCTCAATTCTCTGATTTAAAATGGCATAGTATTTGCATATTACTTATGCACATCCTCCTGGGTACTTTAAATCATCTCTAGATTACTTGTAATAATACAACATAAATGCTATGTATTAGGTTGGTGCAAAAGTAATTGCAGTTTTTGCCATTACTTTCAAAGGTAAAAAACCACAATTACTTTTGCACCAACCTAATAAATAGTTGTTACACTGTATTGTTTAGGGAACGTGTTCAGTATATTTCTAATATTTTTGATCGATGTTTAGTTGAATCCATGGATGTGGAACCCACGAATATGAAAGGTTGAATGTACAGTCAACTGATCTTTGATGAAGGAGCAAAGGCAACACTATGGAGAAGAGACAGTCTTTTCAACAAATGGTGCTGGGACAACTGGACATCCACATTAAAAAAAAAAAGGAATCTGGACACAGACTACACCCTACATAAAAATTAACTCGAACTGGATCACTGACCTAAATGTAAAATGCAAAACTATAAAACTACTAGAAGATAACACAGGAGAAAATTTAGATGACCTTGGGTTTGGTGATGGTATAACTTGGTGATGATATCACACCAAAGGCACAATGCATGAAAAAAATGGATAAGCTGAATTTCATTAAAAGAAAAAACTTGTGCTTTGTAAAAGACAAAATCAAGAGAGTAAAAAGACAAGCTGTAGGAAATGGGAGAAAATGTTTGCAATAAACTCATTTGATAAAGGACTATTATCCAAAATACACAAAGAATTCTTTCAATTCAGCTGCGGATGGTAGCATGAGGCTATAATTCCAGGTATTTGGGAGGCTGAGGCAAGAAAGTCTGTTAAGCCCAGGAGTTTGAGACTAGCCTGGACAATAGGGAGAGATACTATCTCAAAAAAAGAGAGCTTTTTAAGTTCAACAATAGGAAAACAAACAACTCAATTAAGAAATAGTTCAAAGACTTTAACTGACACCTCATTAAAGAAGATATGCAGATGGTAAATGAGCATGTGAAAAGATGCTCCACATTATAAGTCATCAGGGAAATGCAAGTTAAAACAATAATGAGATACCACCACACATCTATTAGAATGGCCAAAATCTGGAACACTTATTACAGGAAACACTGGTGAGAATGTGGACCAACAAGAACTCTCATGGGAAGCCAAGATGGAAACCACTTTGGAAGACAGTTTGTCAGTTTCTTACAAAACTAAACACTCTTAACATAAGATCCAGCATTAGTATTTATTTAAAGAAGGTGAAAACAAAAACCTACACATGTATGTTTATAGCTGTTTATTCATAATTGCAAAAACTTGGAAGCAAGCAAGATGTCTTTCAGTAGGTGAATGGATAAACTGGTGCATCCAGACAATGAACTATTTATTCAGTGCTAAAAAGAAATGATCTATTGAACCATGAAAAGATGTAGAAGATGGCCAGGCACGGTGACTATGCCTGTAATTCCAGCACTTTGGGAGGCCGAGGCAGGTGGATCACTTGAGGTCAGGCATTCAAGACCAGCCTGGCCAAGATGGTGAAACCCTATCTCTACTAAAAATACAAAAAAATTAGCTAGGCGTAGTGGCGTGCACCTGTAATCCCAGCTATTAGGGAGGCTGAGGCAGGAGAATCGCTTGAACTCGGGAGACATAAGTTGCACTAAGCCGAGATCAACCCACTGCACTCCAGACTGGGTGACAAAGCCAGTTGCCATCTTGAAAAAAAAAAAGGTAGAAGAAATTTAAATGCATATTACCAATTTAAAGAAGCCAGTCTGAAAAGGCTACATACTGTATGATTCTAACCACAGGACATTCTGGGAAAGGCAAAACTAAGGAGGAGGTAAAAAGACCAGTGGTTGCCAGGGGTTGGATGGAGGGAGGGTTGAACAGGTGGAGCACAGAGGATTTTTAGAGCAGTGAAATGACTCTGAATGATACTACAATGATGGATACGTGCCATTATACATTTGTCCAAATTCATAGAATGTATGACACCAAGAGTGAACCCTAATGTAAACTCTGGACTTTGGGTGAGTATAACATGTCAATATAGGTTCATCAATATTAACAAACATACCACTCTGTGGGGGATGTTGATATCTGGGAGGCTATACATGTGTGGTGGTATGGCATGTAAGGGAAACCTCTATACCTTCTCTCTTTTGCTGTGAACCTAACAGCTCTAAAAAAGTTCTAATTTTAAAAATCTTTGAAATCTAGTACAATGGAAGAATGGATTGGAGCTGGGTGAGGCAATCAGCAGTCTGTCTTGGATGTCTGTGGGTCATCTAAGTGAGACGTCCAGCAGATAGTCTATTTGCAGATCTGGTCTTAAATAGTGTTCTGGACTAGAGATGTAGATTCAGAAGCCATCAGCATGTACGTGGGAGTCAAAGATATGAGTATTGATGAAATCACCCAAATGAATTAAAAACTGGAACAGAACTCTAGGAAAACAATAACTCTGAAGAAGCAGGGGAGGAAGAAAATTTCAGGAAGGAAATTATGAAGGAAAGATAGAGAAGTAGGTAAAAATCAGGTAGAGTAGTACAACAGAAGTTCAACAGAATGTGTCTATGTTTGTAACAGTACCATGCTGTTTTAGTTCCTGTAGCCCTACAGTATAGTTTGAAGTCAGGTAATGTGATGCCTCCAGCTTTGTTATTTTTGCTTAGGATTGCCTTGGCTATTCGAGCTCTTTTTTGGTTCTGTGTAAATTTTAAAATTGTTTTTTTCTAGTTCTGTGAAGAATGTCATTGGTAGTTTGATAGGAATAGCATTTAATCTATATATTGCTTTGGGCAGTATGGCCATCTTAATGATATTTTTTTTCCTATCCATGAGCATAGACTGTTTTTTTATTTGTTTGTGTCAGTTCTGATTTCTTTGAGCAGTATTTTGTTATTCTTATTGTAGAGATCTTTCACCTTCCTGGTGAGTTGTATTCCTAGGTATTTTGTTCTTTTTGTGGCAGTTGTGAATGGGATTACATTCCTGATTTGGCTCGTGGCTTGGCTCTTGTTGGTGTATAGGAATGAGAAATGCAAATTAAAACCACAAAGAGATATACCTCTATACAGTCACCAGAAATGCTAGTATGAAAAAATATATGTAACATCAAATGTTAGTAAGAATATGAAACACTGGAACTCTCTTATACCACTGAAGAAAATGTAAATTGGTACAGGAAAACTATTCATGTTTACCAGAAATGAACATAGCACACTCAATAACACAACACCCTCAGGAGAAATATGAATATACATGAGCCAAAATTATATACAAGAATATTCATATAGTAGTTTTTTTGTTTTATTGTTGTTTTTATTTTTTCATTATATTTATTTATAGTAGTACTATTTATAATTGCCAAAAACTGAAAATAACCTAGATTGCTCACCATAATAGAATGAATAACTATAAATTGTGGTGTGTTCATACAATTCTACACAGTACTGAAGATGAACAAGTTGCTACTACATATGACAGAGATGAACCTCACAACTGTAAATAAAAGAAACTATAGGCAAATGACTATATCCTATATGAGTTAAATCATATAAAAAAGAGGCAAAATGAATCTATGAATGTAGAAGTTATCATAGAGATTACATTTGGGGAGAAATGTGAAGGGTAGAACTTCCCTCTGGTTCCTTCTGAATGTGCAATTGTTCTGTTTCTTTTACTGGGTAATGGGTTACATGAGGGTGTTGACTTTGTGACAAATTAATGATCTTCATATTTGAAACTTGTATACTTTCATGAAGATATATTTTCCTTCAATGAAAGCTTTAACTAAAGGGATAAAATAATGTATTTTCCTTAGATGGCTGGAAATGGCCAAACAAGAGTTGGTAAGGATGCTGCACATTTGTTCCATCCCTTTCCTGTCCCAGCCCTCTCCTTTTTAGCTAATGAATACGTGCTACGAGGCATCAAAAGCTCTTTCCACTTCCTACATGTGGTTTGCCCTATAGGAATATTATTTCAGAAAACACTACTACTCCATTCAGACTGTGGAATAATTCTCAGATAATATGTGGCTTATAGTTAACACCACATGTTCCTTGACAAAAGGTCCAAGCTGCTTGAACAAAACCTAGGACTTTGAAGACATGTTTTTGCAGAATAGGTTAATTAGATACATTTCTGCTTAGGTTAAAGGAATACAACTGAATGAGTTACTGCAGGCTTTTCTCATCCTTAGAAATATTTGAAATTGTAAAGGGTCTTTAATTTCTGCATAGCCCAATCTAGTGCATATTATGCAACAAACTCTCTTTTGCTTTGGTAGTGTTACCTCTCATCCTTTTCATGCTTTGGTAGTATTACTTCTCATCCTTCCCATAGCCACAGAAATACAGTAAAGTCATGTAAATCTGCCCTTGTTCAGTAACAGCAGAGAGTATGCTTGCTGAAGCAGAAGAAAGCTGCTCTCATGCCTCCTGTTCCCTTTTATGGAGATGTTCAGGGTAGTAAAATGAGTTTAGTGCTGAACTCATGAGGATGCTCTTTACTGCCTTACATTCACAGATTTCTCTCTAAATAAAAATCCTGGTTAACTCTGAGCCATTTTGATGAATAATGGAAATATATTTCAGAGCAAGTAGGTTCTATTAGGACTAGCTTTTTTAAAAAGATAAACTCCTGACTCATCCTGCCTCCCAAAGATGATGACTGGGAGGTGTCCAACAAAGCGTCCAGATCTGGGCTTTCAGCACTTGCTGTTGCTGCGTTGCCAGCTCACTGCACGCTTTTCTGTGGATCCTGGCAGGTGGAATGTTTATAGATTTTTGCAAATGTAGCATGCCTTTTGTGAGATGATAAGTGTGCCAATTTGTAACTGGGACATAAAAGAATCTAAATTCATAGAGAAAATTGTACTAAATGACCTTCACATTTGCTTCTGACACTCAGATTCTATTATTTTAAACAGAAAAACTGTAAGAATCACATTCTTTTTTTCCTCACCAAACAAACCTAGATGCTTTTAAAACAAAGCAATGTATGTCAAGATTGGACACCAAGTCTACCACATTCAAAATTAATGAATAATTTTAACAAGATGGTTTTAAAATTCCAAGATATTGCCATGTTTGGCATTTTGAGAGGTATCTCTTACCTAAGCCTCTGGCAACAAAGCGAAGAGTCAGCTTGAAGAATTCTGTTCCAGAAACCTACTGTTTTAGCCACTTGGCTCAGAAATTAAGTAAAAATAAATGAAGCGCACTTAAACCAAAAAAACAAAAGCTACCCTGAAAATATCAAGAAGTTCTAATTTTCCTTTTGCTGTGCCTGAAACCCTACTACTTCATCTTTGTGAAAAGACTTCACAAAACTAAGTTATGCATGTGGAAACATGGCCCTAGGCTCTGTTTTGTCGATAAATAGACAGCATTGTCAAAGCAACTTCCCCAATGAAAAGAGTTCACAGAATTTTAGAACAGTAGTGACACTAAATACACACTGTATGTGAACATCATTTTTATATTATACAACTGATGGCATGGTTTAAGGCAAAATTGGTGAGACTGTTAGACCATTAACCTTTTTTTTGTCATCCCACGTTCAAGCGATTCTCCTGCCTTAGGCCCCCGAGTATCTGGGACTACAGGGATGTGCGCCACCACGCCTGGTTAATTTTTGTATTTTTTAGAGACTGAGATTCACCATGTTGCCCAGGCTAGCATTGAACTCCTGAGCTTATCGACCTGCCCACCTCAGCCTCCATTAACCTTTTATAAGGGAATCTAGGAACAAGATTTCTGTCCTTCTCACTCCACCACCCAAAACGAGTTTTCCTAGAAACAGAAACTTTTCACTTTGCCAAAACATTTCAAAGTTAATTGTTTTGAATTTTATAAAATGAATCTTCCTGACTTCTTGTGCAGATGTTAATGGTAAAATATTTTTCTTGGTGACACAGAATCATTGTTGGCAAGATAATGACATTCTTTCAAGACATTATTTGTTACTACACTACCTGGCCACAAACTACTGTCTTTTGTTTTGTTTCTTCATAACTTCCATCCTTTACGTCAAAGGTTGTGTAACTATGATTTCTTTGGCCTGCCTCTGGCACGCCCCTCCCCTACTCCATAGCTTCTATAGGTGTGACTCCTGAAGACTGGGAAGCCAGATCAATAAGCTCATTGAAATCTATGCAAAGTAAAAATAAAATCTCTCTGGCTCCTCATTCATTCAGTAGATGCTTATGAATAAGAAAATGTCTGCATACCTTTGACATCTCTTTAGGTGCTTCTCTATTTTCAAGCTTACTTTTGTTCTTCATTATTAGATAAATAGGCTATAAATTTAGTTAAGTATCCTCTTATGTCAACACCAAGAGTGTATTTTAAAAGAGGGTGTAAATAAGAGTACTATAAAACCATTTAACATCTAATGTAAGGAGTCTACTATCCCATTATGCACATAAAAGAAGGGAATTTGACAGTAATAAGTGTCAGTGTCAGGGATACCTTGTTTAACTGCACTTCACACCTTACTGTGCACCACAGATTCTGTGGGTTTTTTTTTTTTAGATGGAGTTTTGCTCTTGTCACCCGGGCTGGAGTACAATGGCAAGATCTCTGCTCACTGTAACCTCTGCCTGCCTGGTTCAAGTGATTCTCCTGCCTCAGCCTCCCAAGTAGCTGAAATTACAGGTGCGTGCCACCATGCCCAGCAATTTTTTTATTTTTATTTTTAGTAGAGACAAGGTTTCACCATGTTGTACAGGCTGGTTTTGAACTCCTGACCTCAGGTGATCCACCCGCTTCGGCCTCCCCAAGTGCTGGGCTTACAGGCGTGAGCCACTGCGCCCAGCCAGATACTGTGTTTTTTACAAATTGAAAGTTTGTTGTAATCCTGTGTCAAGCAATTCTATCAGTGTTATTTTTCCAACAACATGTGCTCACTTTGTGTCTCCATGTCACATTTTGGTAATTCTAGCAATATATCAAACTCTTTCACTATGATTATATCTGTTATGGTGATCTGTAATCCGTGATTGTTGATGTTACCATCGTAACTGTTTTGGGGCATCATGAACTGATCCTGTATAATACAGCGAACTTAATTGATAAATGCTGCATGTATTCTGGCTGCTACACTGGCCAGACATCTCCAATTAGGCCAATTAATAACCCTACAATGGCCTCTCAGTGTTCAAGCGAAAGAGTTGCAGGTCTCACATTAAATCAAAAGCTAGAAATGATTATGCTTAGTGAGGAAGGCATGTTGAAAACTGAGATAGGCTGAATGCTAGTTTTCTTGTTCCAAACAGCCAAGTTGTGAATGCAAAGGAAAGGTTCTTGAAGGAAATTTAAAGTGCTACTCTAGTGAATATATGAATGACAAGAAAATGAAACAACTTTATTGCTGATATGAAGAAAGTTGTAGTGGTCTGGATAGAAGATCAAACTAGCTACAAAATTCCCTTAAGCCAAAGCCTAATCCCGAGCAAGGCCCCAACTCTCTTCAGTTCTGAAGGCTGAGAGAGGTAAGGAAGCTGCAGAGGGAAAGTTGGAAGCTAGCAGAGGTTGGTTGATTCATGAGGTTTAAGGAAAGAGGCCATCTCCGTTATGTAAAAGTGTAAGGTGAAGTTGCAAGTGCTGATGTAGAAGCTGCAGCAAGTTATCCTGAAGATCTAGCTAGGATCACTGATGAAGGTGAGTACACTACACAATAGATTTTCAGCATAGGCAAAACAGCCTTCTATTGGAAGAAGATGCCATCTAGGACTTTCACAGCCAGAGAGAAGACAATACCTGGTTTCAAAGCTTCAAAGGACAGGTTGACTCTCTTGTTAGGGGTTAATACAGCTGCTGACTTTAAGTTGAAGCCAATGTTCATTAATTAACCATCCCCCAAGTCCTAGGACCCTTAAAAATTATGTTAAATCCACTCCGCCTGTGCTCTATAGATGGAACAACAGAACTTGGACAACAGCACATCTGTTTACAGTATGGTTCACTGAATATTTTAAGCTTGCTGATAAGACTTACTGCTCAGAAAAAAACATTCAGTTCTAAATATTACTGCTCTATGCCAATGTGCCTGTTCACCCAAGAGCTCTGATGGAACACTACAAGGAGATTGTTTTCATGCCTGCTAATGTATGAGAACATCCATTCTTCAGCCCGTGGGTCAAGGAGTAATTTTTATTTTTAGTCTTATTATTTAAGAAATATAGTTCTTGGCAGGGTGCGGTGGCTCATGCTTGTAATCCCAGCACTTGGGGAGGCCAAGGCAGGCGGATCACTAGGTCAGGAGATCGAGACCACGGTGAAACCCCTTCTCTACTAAAAATACAAAATATTAGCCAGGTGTGGTGGCGGGCGCCTGTAGTCCCAGCTAGTAGGAGGCAGGAGAATAGCATGAACCTGGGAGGCGGAGCTTACAGTGAGCCGAGATCACGCCTCTGCACTCCAGCCTGGGCGACAGAGAGAGACTCCATCTCAAAAAAAAAAAAAAAAAAAAAAAAAAGGAAAAAAAAAAAAGAAATAGAGTTCTTAAGGCTATAGCTGCCATAGATAGTGGTTTCTGTGATGGATCTGGGCAGAATAAACTGAAAACCTCTGGAAAGGATTCACTACTATAGATGTCATTAAGAACATTCATGCTTCATGGGAGGAGGTTAAAATATCAACATTAACAGGAGTTTGGAAGAAGATGATTCCAATCCTATGGATGACTTTGGGAAAGTAACTGCAGATGTGGTGGAAATGCCAAGAGAACACGAAGAGGAGCCTAAAGATGTGACTGAATTGCTGCAATCTCATGTTAAAAGTTGAGTGGATGAGGAGTCACTTCTTATGGATGAGCAAAGTTACTTGTTTTCTTTTTAAGATAAAATGTAGTCCTGGTGAAAATGCTGTGCACATTGTTAAAATTACAAGAAAGGACTTAGAATAGTACATAAACTTAGTTGATGAAGCAGCAGCAGGATTTGAGAGGACTGACTTCGATTTTAAAAAAGGTCTGTGGGTAAAATGCTGTCAGACAGCATCGCATGTTACAGAGAAATCTTTTGTGAAAGGAAGAGTCAATTGATAGGGTCAACTTCATTGTCACAGCCACACCAACTTTCAACAACGACCACCCTGCTCAGTCAGCAGCCATCAACATTGTGCACCAGCCCATGATTATGACTTGCTGAAGGCTCAGGTGATCATTAACATTTTTTAGCAATAAAATATTTTTAAATTAAGGTATGTACATTTTAAAAGACACAATGCAATTTGGGAGTGGTGGCTCACACCTGTAATCCTAGCACTATGGGAGGCTGAGGCGGGTGGATTGTCTGAGGTCAGGACTTAGAGACCAGCCTGGCCAAACTGGTGAAACCCTGTCTCTACCAAAAGTACAAAAATTAGCTGGGCGTGGTGGTGGGCACCTGTGATCCCAGCTACTCGGAGGGCTGAGGCAGGAGAATCGCTTGAACCTGGGAGACAGAGGTTGCAGTGAGCTGAGATCATGCTACTGCGCTCCAGCCTAAGCACCAGAGCAAGACTCCACCTAAAAAAAAAAAAAAAAAGTAGAGCATACACATTTCTGCTCTCATCACTCCCGACTTAAACTTTCCTGGGACCCTGAAGACATGCAAATTTGAAAGCTGCATCCTAGTCACATCTGTGACTATCTGCATTGTCCTGAGTTCTTAATCATCTATTAAGTGGGAATTCTTCTACTCAACCTGTTGCACAAGGATTTTATGAAGTAGAATAATCTAGTATATATAAAACAATAAAATATTTTGATGAGATTTTACATCATTACAAAAAAATGACTTTACATCATTACACTTAATTATCAAAAAATTAAATGAAAAGATTGCCTAGGCCGGGCGCAGTGGGTCAAGCCTGTAATCCCAGCACTTTGGGAGGCCGAGACGGGCGGATCACGAGGTCAGGAGATCGAGACCATCCTGGCTGACACGGTGAAACCTCGTCTCTACTAAAAAAATACAAAAACTAGCCGGGCGAGGTAGCGGGTGCCTGTAGTCCCAGCTACTCGGGAAGCTGAGGCAGGAGAATGGCGTAAATCCGGGAGGCGGAGCTTGCAGGGAGCTGAGATCTGGCCACTGCACTCCAGCCCGGGCGACAGAGCGAGACTCCGCCTCAAAAAA
>NW_016827513.1:218659-222658 GCF_001698545.2 Rhinopithecus bieti
AAAAAAAAAAAAAAAAAAAAAAGCAAAAAATTAGCCGGGTGTGGCGGCGGGCGCCTGTAGTCCCAGCTACTTGGGAGGCTAAGGCAGGAAAATGGCGTGAACCGGGGAGGCGGAGCTCGCAGTGAGCCGAGATGGTGCCACAGCACTCCAGCCTGGGCTACTGAGCGAGACTCTGTCTCAAAAAAAAAAAAAAGAAAAGAGAAGATTGCCTAAATTGATCATGTCAATAAATTTAATTATTGACAACAAAGAACAAGAATGATTAAAACACAGATGATTCAAAAATATTTTAACAATTAAATTTCAATTTATTCTTCTCTGAGTTTTAATCAGATCCAATAGCAAAAGGACCTAACATCTCATCTTTCTCTACCTCATGTCCCTTTGGTAGAATGTTAAGGAATAATAAAATGGCCAAGGAGAAAAACATGGGAGAACAAGGAGAAAGATCACATAAATAATCTGTTAGGCTCTCAAACAATGTAAGGAATAAATAAAAGAAGTATGTAACTATGGGGAAAATTAAGATTTTCGTCTTGGAACAGGCCATAAATATTTTGTCTCTTTTAATGGGCACTAAAAATACAATCTGTTTTCTTCAATCTTTTCCACCTATTCTAAATGGATAGAAAAAAGTTTGGCAAATGCTGGCGCAGTGGTTCATGCCTGTAATCCCAGCATTTTGGGAGGCTGAAGCAGGTTGATTACTTGAGGTCAGGAGTTCAAGACCAGCTTGGCCAACATCGGGGGACTCTACTAAAAATACAAAAATTAGCCAGGTGCAGTGGTGTTCACCTGTAATCCCAGCTACTCAGGAGGCTGAGGCAGGAGAATCACTTGAAACCAGGAGGAGGAGGTTGTGGTGAGCCAAGATCGTGCTACCGCACTCCAGCCTGGGTGACAGAGTGAGATCCATCTCAAAAATAAATAAATAAATAAATAAATAAATAAATAAATAAATAAATAACAGTTTGGTACAGGGAAAAAATAAAATAGATTCTTGAAGTTCAAGCCAACAATTATTGACTGAATATCTACTCTGAGTCTAATATGTTAAGGATATAAGAGTAGATTATAGTGTTACTCCTGCCCTCAGGGAGCTTATCCTTAAAGAAAGAAAAGACTACACAAGAAATTATTAGAGAAGACAGAAGAAAGACTCTTGATCAGAAGAAATCTGTCCTACCTACTATTAGAGTTAACCACAGAGTTCAGTAACTACATAGCCCACATACTTGAAATCCATAGCTCATTACATGAAATAGGTTGTTCTAAGAATTCAAACTTTTAAACACAGCTAAAGTTTAGAGTCTGTCAACCTTAAATATTTCCTTCAGTGCTCCACCTCCAGGAAAATCTGACAAAAGCATTATTACTTGTTGTGCTTGACAATTAAGCGATGAGTCAAGCTCGCCTGGAGACATGTAACTTTGGCAATTATTTTCCCTGTGATCTCATTGTAGTATTTTTATTGCTTATCTAACGTTGAAAATGTATTATGTCTATTTTGTGCCTTCACTGTGGATACTTGGATGGATAACAGTTCCTACCATAAAGGAGCTCACCAAATACACAAGAGTTTTAATTCAATGCAGCTAAGCGTGACAGGCATGTACATGGTATCACTGGGATATGGAGGAAGGGCACACATAGGATGATGGTAAGTCTGATCACTTGGGTGACATTCACCTGAGTGTCCATTGTATATTTTTGTCTCTTTATAAGCCTGGTGAGGAAGGAGAAGATGGGTAGGAAGGGACAGAATTTCTGGAGAATGTGGGAATTTGCCAGGCAAAGCACAGAGGAAGGGGTGAGAATATCAGGTAGAGGGAATAGCAAAGCACCAACCTGGGGAAAAATCAGAGCATGAGCCTGGGCCACAAGCAGAATAGAGTGTCACGATGAGTATAAGAGGTAGGCCAGTTGCAGATTATGAACCTTGAAAGCCAGTGTTAGAGATTGGTTTATCTTCCAAGTTAGTAGTCTCCAATGTATGTCCTGGAATACTGGAGAAATTTTAATTCTCTTAAAAAATTTCTATGCTTTTGTGTACATTTCATATGCATGCATGTGTGTTTATATATGTATATACACACACACACACATGTACATACACACGTGTATATACATATAATTTTTCATTCATTGAAATCAGGACCTTAATTAAGAGGATGACTGGGAATGGGATAAATGAATAAAAAAGCTCTTTTAGGGTTATTAAGTACTTAAAAACATCCAGGAGGAGCTGTCCAGCAGATAGCTATAAATGAAAGTGAAGATCTAGGAGGGACCTTTGCTTAGATATGTAGATTTAGGAGACATCCAATGAAGAGAGAAAAAAAATCAATGAACCAATGGCAGAATCTTGGGAAACACTAACATTTACAATAATATGGGCACTTAAAATTTTTTTAATTTGTTTTTTGCTCATATTTAAGAACTGTGAATGATTACTTTTTTCAAAAGTAAAATTAGAGCACAAGAAGCAGTGCTTGTACTTTTATTTAAAAACTCCCAAATATTAATACAAAGTAACTGCTAGGCCTTATTATTCCTTAGCATATGAAAGTGAGACACAATGAGTTTTGAAGGGGAAAAAATGTTTGTTAGTAGTCCAACAGCAATTCAGAATGAAAAAAATTTCTTGCCATTTTGGGGGGCATCCAATTAAGGATTTTAAAAGTCTACCATGGAATGGGCACTTTGAAAAAATGGCTGATTACAGGGCTGGCTCAGGGAAAATACGAAGTGAACTTAGGATACCTTGTGTCAAGGAAGTGCTTCAAGATTAAAGGGACTGTCAATAGGACGTAAGAGTAGGCTTAGAGAGGCTCCCTCTAGCCAAATCTGGGATGATTTGAAAATCAAGAATAATAATAAATTCTAACACATAGGGTATTTTAAAAAAATCTGTGAATCAAAAGTGTGAAAGAAAAATGGAAAGTTCTTGTTCACAAAAAGCCAATAAATGTAGAATGAATGATGGTATTAGAAACCCCCCATTTTAGCCAGGCACGGTGGCTCATGCTTATAATCCCAGCAATTTGAGAAGCTAAAGCGGGTGGATCACTTGAGCCCAGGAGTTTGAGACTAGCCTGGCAACGTGGCGAAACCCTGTCTCTAAAAAAAAATACAAAAATTAGCTGGATGTGGTGCCACACATCTGTGGTCCCAGCTACCCAGGAATTTGAGACTGCAGGGAGCTGTGATCATGCCACTGCAACTGCAGCCTGTGTGACCGAGCAAGACCCTGTCTTGAAATAAAGAAATAAAATTCCCATTTGCAACTTCTATTTAATAACTGATTGATGCAAAGAATCAACAGATGTTAAAGTCATTGGGTTAGATTGTTGAGGAACAGGATATTTGCATAGTCTCAACAGACTCCTTCTTAAAGTGAAAAAGTATCTTAGAATGGGAAGATAAGGCAAATATCACTTTAACCAAATGTCACCAATAATGGGAGAAACTCACATGTGCCTTCTGATGCCATACAAATGGAAAGTACATATCTTCTAGGGCAAGATCCTTTAATTAAATCTAATCATGAAAGAAACAAACAAATCTAGAATGTGGAGCATTCTGTAAGTCAACCATCCTGTAGTCTCCAAAAATGTTAGTAACAGAAAAGGCAACTAGCAAGGCATGATGGCTTGTGCCTGTAACCCCAGCTACTCGGGAGGATTGCTTGAGCCTAGGAGTTTAAGACCAGCTTAGGCAACAGAGCAAGACTCCAACTCTTGAAAAAAACAACAACAAACAAACAAACAAACAAATGTAGCACTGTGGCTCGAGCCTGCAGGTCCAGCTACTTGGGAGGCTGAGGCAGGAGGATCCCTTGAGCCCAGAAGTTTGGGGCTGCAGTAAGCTATGCTGATGCCACTTCACTTCAGCATGGTCAACAGAGCAAGACCTTGTCTCTAAAAAATAAAATAAATAAAATAAAATAATAAAATAAAATAAAATAAAATAAATAAATAAAATAAAATAAAATAAAAA
>NW_016827513.1:224774-247027 GCF_001698545.2 Rhinopithecus bieti
AAATAAAAAAATAAAATAAAATAAAATATAAAATAAAATAAAATAAAATAAAATAAATAAAATAAAATAAAAAATAAATTGGCCAGGCGTGGTGGCACATGCCTGTAATCCCATCACTTTGGGAGGCCGAGGTAGGCAGATCACATGAGGCTGGGAGTTCTAGACAAGCCCGGCCTACATGGCAAAACCCCGTCTCTACCAAAAATACAAAAATTAGCCAGGCATGGTGGTGCACGTCTGTAATCACAGCTACTCAGGAGGCTGAGGCACAAGAATCACCTGAACCAGGGAGGCGGAGGTTGCAGTGAGCTGAGATCATGCCATGGCAGTGCATGTCTGTAATCCCAGCTACTCGGGAAGCTGAGGCAGGAGAATCGCCTGAACCAGGGAGGCAGAGGTTGCAGTGAGCTGAGATCTTGCCACTGCACTCCAGCCTGGGCGACAGAGAGAGACACTGTCTCAAAAAAAGAAAAAATAATAATAAAATAAAAATAAAACAGAACACCAGAGAGAAATCAAAGAAGTCTACTTTTTTAAAAGGGGGGCAGTGACCAAGCGCCGTGGCTCATACCTGTAATCCCAGCACTTTGGGAGCCAAGGCGGGCAGATCACCTGAGGTGGAGAGTTTGAGACCAGCCTGGCCAACATGGAGAAACTCAGTCTCTACTAAAAGTACAAACATTAGCTGCGTGTGGTGGCGGGTGCCTGTTATCCCAGCTACTCGGGGGGCTGAGGCAGGAGAATCGCTTGAACCCAGGAGGCGGAGGTTGCGGTGAGCTGAGATCGTGCCACTGCACTCCAGCCTGGGCAACAAGAGTGAAACTGTCTTAGAAAAAAAAAAAGAAAAGAAAAGAAAAGGTGGGGCAGGGGAATTACTGTAAAGGATGTAAAGGAGGAGACCAAACCTAATGTATCAACTATGTCTGAGTTCACAATAAAATAAAACAAAACATTTAGATATAAAGGATATTTTAGGAGCAATTGGGGAGTATCGATTTTTATATACATTAGCTATTTTTCAGTCAATGTTAAATTTCTTGAGTGTCATAATGGTATAGTGGTTACATAAAAGAATGTCCTTGTTCTTAGATATGTGACGATATATTTAGGGCTCAGTCATCATGATGACTGAAATTTATTTTCTAAAGGATCAGTGGCCAGGCGCGGTGGCTCATGCCTGTTATTCCAGCACCTGGGAGGCCTAGGCGGGCGGATCATGAGGTCGGGAGATCGAGACCGTCCTGGCTAACATGGTGAAAACCTGTCTCTACTGAAAATAAAAAAAATTAGCTGGGCATGGTGGCAGGCGCCTGTAGTCCCAGCTACTACCGTGAACCCAGGAGGCGGAGCTTGCAGTGAGCCGAGATCGTGTCACTGCACTCCAGCCTGGGCGACAGAGTGAGACTCCATCTCAAAAAGACAAAAAAAAAAAAAAAAAAAAAAAAAGAAAACACACATGAGAGAGAGGAGATAAAACAAATATAACAAAATATGAACACTTGGTGAAATTAGATAAAAAGAAATGGATGTTCACTGTACTATGTTTATAGCTTTCTGTAGCTTTAAAAACTTTCAAAAGTAGAAGTCAGAAAAAACATAATTTATGCATGGCTAATATGCTACAGTTGATTTTATTTAGATGAATGTGCTAAGTACTAATAAATTATTTAGTACTTTTTCAAAAGCCCACCATGAAATTCTTTCCCATCAAAGCTAACCAAGCTAAAAGGTGAACTGTCACTTCCAGCAAGTGCCAGCAACATTTTGTCTTCCTCCCCAACATGAGTCAAGAATCATGTTTGATCTACCTGTGAAATTAACAAACCAGCAAAACACCTATATCATTCAGCCACCTTATCAAAAAAAATTTAACATTGGAAAATCTGTAATCTTCTGGTTTTAAAATAATTTATTTCATAGGTCTGTTTTAATTTCATGTCTCACAGCATACATTATTTAACCAAGAGGTGTTGGACAGAGATTGTAAAAAGGGAGGAAACATTTAGGATAAGAAACCGGCTCAATTCCATTAGAATTTGATCCTATCTTGTAAAGTCTTGCTAGGATAAATTTCTATCATACTTCTTTTGTGCTTACAAAAAACATTAACTTCTGAATTTCCAATGTTGTAAATAAAACATTTTACAATTAAGTATGCATTCAATTAACACACAAGGCAACCAAATAAATTCTGCCATCAACATTAGCATAATGTGTATTTCCTGTCACTGCACTAACATTAAACAACTTCAAACCACAAAACATTGTGACTAACATTAAAAGGCAAGCTGTAAGATACTCAAAGCTTATAAAGGACAAATTGCACATGGTTAAGATGGGACACCATTCGACAAGGGCTGGTGTTGTGCATATGGCTGCTTTTTTTTATAAGAAGGCCACCGGCAAACAGGGCAACAATGTCGGCCCCCAGCCAACCACATCACAATGCAATTCTGATGAAACACATGACCACAAGGCAACCCCATTAGCAAACATCCATTTTCAAAATTCTCTAGGCAAACAACACATTCAGTACAGTGCAGCATATCAGCAGGCCAAGTTAACCAATCAGGTTCCATATCTTCATTAGCATTATATGATCCATATGACCTCCCCTTCCTTTCATATGGGCTGGTCTGACAATATTTATTGGCACATGAACAAGCCTCAGCATCACAGTGACTTGTTCTTCCTGGAGAATTGTGAAGTACGCTTTGCTTATCTTCAAATACTTCCTTCTCACTGCTCAAAGTGTCTGTGTTCTCACTTTCTGAGTCATTTTCAGTATCTTGAGACCCCTCTGACACTTCCTCTTCAGACTGGACTCCAAGACATTTAAATCGCCACATTGGTAAGTTTTTAATATAATCAGTTGGTATCAGAGGGTGAAGCCAAAGGTCAGGAAAAGCTAAGCGCTCTAAGAATAAGTCAGGGTCTTCGTCCCAATCAGATTCTACAGGAAAGTTCTGAAAAGAAGCAATCGGGTGGAAGAGGTAGCTGGTGTACCAGTCCCACAGACTTGATAGCCATTCTAAGTTATTGGCATTGACTTCATCATTGTTGTTGTTGCGCCTTCTCTTCTTCTCAAAGTAATCAATTAGTAAACCATGTCCAAGGTATGTACTGAGAAACAGGGCTGGGTGTGAAGAGTAAAACATCCAGTCTGCCCTTACCCATGAAGCCAGTGTGGTTGTATTGGAATATCTCAACAATTTTAAGCTATATTCATAAAAGCTATCTAAGTAAGGTAGCTGTAAAAAGCCCAACACAGGTAGCCAGGAAATAATTAATAGAGAATTATATGTCCCTAAAGTGCTTATGAGAACCACAAATCGCTTGATGGTAGCTCCTTGTGTAATAAATAAGTCCATCCAAGCCATAAGATTAACTAGAACCAAGCTCAAAACAAACAGATCATTTACCTCAGGTTGTAATGAGCGCAAAAATGAATCCATGGCCTGAAGGGATATAAATTCGCCTGTGTGGTTTCCATATCTGTAAATTCCTTCAGGAGTTCTAAGTATGTATGACGGCATATTATATATGCCAATATCTGTCATATAACTCTTGTTGTCCCAATTTTCTACATTAACAAAAATAAACTCAACTCTTCCAGTAAACTTTATACTTAGTGCAGAGAAGAAAGCTGGGGGCTGGTCAAGGTTTGCAAATAGGTATATTTTTAACCAATACTGATCACTTTTATTCCATTCTTCTTTCAAATGTTCAGCATTATAAATGGTTTTGATCCGAGAAGCTGCATGAGCAGTTATCCATTTAAAAATGTGCTCTACTTCAATCTTGCGTCCACTGTATTCCTTAAGCATGACTTTCCCTTTTGAAGTACTTGTTTGTGGAACAGACATAATGAGTGTGGATCGGACCCAGCCTCTTCTCCTGCAATATCTATAAGAGAGGAAACTGTAAGTAAGCAGCTAGGCTGTAATGCAATCAATTTATCTTCCCTGATAAATTTCTTTAGCACCTGTTCCCAAAACCAAATAATCTCCAAATAATCAAAAAGTAGTACCACTACTTGGCAGCTGTGAAAAGCAAGCTCTGTTTTCTAGTTTGTTTTGTATTTCTATGTTTCTTCTTTTTTTTTTTAATAAAGTGTATCTTGAAAAGCCTGATTCAAAGGAATCAGCAATTACTTCAGCATCTCTTATGTACCTACAACTGCGTTATGTGCTAAGATCCAGAAGATAAGAATAATTCATGCTCAGAAGGAATTTAAAATCCTATTAAGGAGACAAAAGAGAGATAAAACTTTATATATTCTGTTGCTAAATAATGCAAAAGAAGTTCAAAGTTTGGGATGGTGCAGATTTCATGAATGGTTCAGGAATTGAACTAGGTCTTGAAGGATGGTTAGAATCCAGATGGGTGGAGAAAAGAGAAGAAAACAGATTATCCTAAGGCTGAGTCATTGGTTTGGTACAAGCTCCTTGAGGGTAGCAGTCATGCTGACTCATTTAATTAACAACTACCACAATGCCTGACTGCTACAAAGTAATCTGAACAAAAGCCAACCAAGAAAAGAGCAACTGCAAGCCCCATATATGTTTGTATTCTCTTATTTCTTCAATGAAGATCATGAAGAGGAGTGAGGAAACAAAAACAGGAAGTATTTAGATTAAGAGGTTCACTTCAAGAATGATCCCCATTTTACAGCAGAGTATATTCAGAAGAATTTAACTAAAATTCAATCATTCGTTTACTAGATTTATCTAGTAGGGTCAGGACTGTCTTCCTTTTGGAAACCTGTCTATTGACAGGTTCTTGCTAGGAGACTTGTGACATCCATCTCCCCTTAGAAAACTAGGTAATGAGAGAAAAGAAATATTAAAAAATGAAAGCAGGCTGGGCGCAGTGGCTCACACCTGTAATCCCAGCACTTTGGGAGGCCAAGGTCAGGAGATTGAGACTATCCTGGCCAACATGGTGAAACCCCATCTCTACTGAAAATACAAAAATTAGCTGGCATGGCAACGCGCGCCTGTAATCCCAGCTACTTGGGAGGCTGAGGCAGAAGAACTGCTTGAACCTGGGAGGCAGAGGTTGCAGCGAGCTGCGATCACGCCACTGGCACACTCCAGCCTGGGCGACAGAGCAAGACTTTGTCTCAAAAAAAAAAAAAAAAAAAGAAAATGAAAACAGCTGTTGTATCCCAGTAAAGAGATTGTAAGTGAAAATATTTTCCTTTTGTTTTTTATTTTTAAATTTTTAGTTATTTTATTTAAGAGACAGGGTCTTTCCCTGTCACCTAGGCTGGAGTGCACTGATGCAATCACAGTTCATTGTAGTCTTGAACTCCTGGGCTCAAGCAATTCTCCTGACTCAGCCTCCTTGAGTAGCTAGGACCATATATGCACGCCACCATCCCAGGCTAAGTTTTAAAATAATTTTTTGTAGAGATGGGCCTCATTATGTTGCCCAGGCTGCCTTTTGTTTTTAGTTTTAGCTCGTTTTAGTTTCTTTTTTCATGTACCACACAGAAGAGTTAATCTTTCGTTTTTAGAAAGTACTTTTTTTTCCCAAAACCTACCATGTGAAATTTTTAAGTAAAATTTACCTCAATAAAATTGTAAAAAAAGACAATCTACCACATGGATACGTTTTATTTGTTACAGATTTGTATATGCATAGTAATAAATATCTGACTTCTCATTTTGCTACTCAGAATATTGATGTAAAACTCATAGATATTATGCTTTACTTAGCATGGATTATATTTTATTAAATAAGCATATTACACATGATATAATGAGATGAAGAGAGAAGAGTCTTGACGTAGGTAGCATATAGCTTTATAATGATAATATGACTAATTTTATCTCAGGGATTTTGTGATATAGTTTAAGATAAATGATGACAAGATGCTATGTTTTAAGACAAGGTTAGTGATGATTCTGGAAAACTGTCTAGGTGACTCAAAATCACAGACCGTGACTCTTAGCTTCTTGTTGAGTTGATTCACTTCCTTAATAAGACAGATTCCATTAATATCATTACTGTTTTAACTGAAATGGTCTGAAAAGTATATATTCCTACAAAATAAATATCTTCTACTCAATGCAAAATAATAATTCATTGACTGACATGAATTCTATTTTTACCCTATCCCAAAAAAGTTACAAGTCAAATGCATATGGACAATTGTCTTATTTATATCTTAAATATCTTCAAGTATCTTTAACGTTTTCATTGCACATGATATTTGTGATGACACATTTCAACTCTTGGCCATCCATTTTATCTTCCTACTGTGGCCTCTGATTTGTGTCATAAATTAAATGACAGTCTTTCTGACAGAAAACTTACTTTGTAAAATGAACAAGTTCTAAGTGCAGACATTTCTTCATATAAGAAAACAAACATATTATGTGCTTTCTTTTCAGTTCAGAGCTAAGTAAGAATTTTATCGTTCCAGATAGAATAATGTTGTATTACCTTACATCAATATAAAAACTTTTATTGCCAATTCAAATTTATTTTTTACAATCTGAATAAATTCAATGACAATACCATGAAAATATCCTCTAGTTTTTAAACTAAACCTTTTGAGTTCTCTTAGAGACCTTTTAAGATCTCTTAGAGAATTTTAAGACTAAAAATGATAGGAAACATGGCTTGTGAGTTTTGGTCTTCCAGTTGCTGATGTGGCATGCTATATTTAAAAAGAGCTAGGCTCGGTGACTTACACCTGTAATCCCAGCACTTTGGGAGGCCAGGGCAGGTGGATCACTTGAGGCCAGCAGTTTGAGACCAGTCTGGTCAACATGGTGAAACCCTGTCTCTACTATACAAAAACTAGCTGGGCATGGTGGCGTGCACCTGTAATCCCAGCTATTTGGGAGGCTGAGACATGAGAATCGCCTGAACCCAGTAGGCTGAGGTTGCAGTGAGCTGAGATCGTGCCGCTGCAGTCCAGCCTGGGCAATACAGTGAGACTCCATCTCAAAAAAAAGAACCCAACAAAAAAAAAAAAAAAAAAAAAAAAAAAAAAGAAAAAAAAAGAAAGAAAGAAAGAAAAAGAAACCTTAAGATTTCTGTTTATGTATGCTGTTTTTTCAGACAAGGTCAGTGGCCTCCTTGGCTTTCCTGGCTCTCTCTGCAATCCCTTCTCTTCTCCTTCCCCATTTTTTCCACAGGCCACCATCCCTGACACTCTTGCCATAAGGCTTCCTGTTTACCACTCACCTCCTGCAATTCCCATGTCCTCTATCTTCTCTTTACCAACCCCCATCTCCCCAACCCTACCCACACACATCATTACCACCTCATCTCCTATTTTCTCAAAAAAATTACAGAGTATGAACCTCATAGGAAAAGCTCTCTGAAATCGATCTGTTGGTTAGGGAATGAGAAGAAATAGAGCCAGGCAAGGCCACTCCTTTTGGGTATATGGGGAAAGAAATTAAAGTTGCTACAACTAGACAGCGTCAGAAGCTGCTCTGAAGTGGTAGTCCTGAATGTTCTTAAGGGAGCTGCTCTGGTTTGGTTACGGTTTGTCTGTCCCCACCAAACCTCATGTTGACATTTTCTTCCCAGTGTGGCAGTGTTGAGAGGTGGGGCCTAGTGGGAGGTGTCTGGGTCATGGAGGCGGATCCCTCATGAATACTTAGTGCTGCTCTCAAGTTAGTGAGTGCTAGCTCTGGCAAGACTGAATTGCAGTGGGTTGACATAAAGCCACATGCCCTTCACATGTGGTCACTTCCCCTTTGACCTTCTCTACCATGTTCTGGCAGCACAGAAGCCTCATTAGAAGCTGAGCAGATGCTGGCACCATGCTTCTTATACAGCCTGCAGAACAGTGAGCTAAATAAATCTATTTTCTTTATAAATTACTCAGCCTCAGGTTTTTTTTTTTTTTTTTTTTTTTTTTTTTTTTTGAGACAGAGTCTCGCTCTTGTCACCCAGGCTTGGAGTGCAGTGGTGCAATCTCAGCTCCCTGCAACCTGCACCTCCTGAGTTCAAGCGATTCTCTTGCCTCAGCCTCCCGAGTAGCTGGGACTACAGGCACCCACAACCAAGCCCGGCTAATTTTTGTATTTTTAGTAGAGATGAGGTTTCACCATGTTGGCCAGGCTGGTCTTGAACTCCTCACCTCCGGTGATCCACCCGCCTTGGTCTCCCAAAGTGCTGGGATTACAGGCATGAGCCACCACTCAGCCTCAGATATTCTTATACAGCAACACAAAACAGACTAAGGCAAGAGCTAAACAGGTAAGGAAAGTATAGCTCTACAGTGGGACCAGCATATTGAAGTTAGCTGCCCAGAGGCCACCCCAGAGAAGGGACTACAGTCAAAGAATGCAGCACAGACTTTTGGTATTTTTAAAACTCCAAAATCAAGATGATGACTCAATTACTCAAAATATGTGATTAAAACACTTCCTGAATAACACTATTCTCTGCCCACTTATACCCTGCATTGAAATTCTGAACATTCTTTTCTGTATCTCTAAATTTTGTTCTTCTCTATCTCCATAGTCATCAAAAGAAGAAAAAAATGACCCTGACTAAGCATAGCTTCTATGGCAAGAACAGTTCTTATTCCAGTTGGAGGACTTTCCAAATGAGGAGTCATGGACACATTATTGGAACTAGTACAAGTCACTGTGCAACAAAATCATTTTCTGATGAAGTTGAGTAGAAGTACTTTTTTTAAAGAACAAAAACTATAGCTACAATCAACAAAAAAGCAAAAAGTTACTCAAAAAAAAAAATTGCTTCAATTGTAGATAAGAGCTAGGATTATTTGAAGATGAAGGATTTAGAGAAAACCATCTGGAGCTAGGTTATATGTATCTCTTCACCATTTCTCAGCTAATACAGAATCAGAGCTTTTTAAAAGAAGAGCTAAACAAATTTGCACTAAAATCCACTAGACTGAATTATGACACTTCTGATGCACTCTGATTTATAAGATTATGATCTGTCTGCCCCCACCTAATCATTCTTTCAGTTTTTCATATTTAACAGATTATTTTACTTTGTGTTTTGAATTCTTTATTATCTAATAACATTAGACTTTAATTAATGTATTCAACTTTATATAGTTTTAAAATGTGTTTTTATTTGATGCTATCTAATATATTTATAAACTATAATGTTTGAAATATATTATTTAGTTCCATTGAGTTTTTAAAAATACATTAAGTATTTTAAAAGAAGATAGTGATATGAATACTGACTTTTGACATAAATTTAAAAATCTAAATATCAGCATTATCATTTGTTCTAGTATTGTAAAAATCAGTGAGGGAGACAAAGACCTTTCACTTAGACTCTATTTGGAAATGATGGAATCAGATCAAATCCTAAGTCTTTGGTAAATGATGGATGGAGATCAGAATGATTTCCTTTTCAAAAGAGCATTAAGACTTAAGCTATCTTGGACATTTCAACAAAAAGTCAATGGGATGTGATTAAGATTCTGTGGTTACCAGCCTGGCAACACAGCAAGACCCCATCTCTAAAAAAAAAATAAAAATTAGCCAGGTGTGGTGATGCATGCATATAGTCCCAGCTACTTGGGATGCTAAGGTGGGAAGATCACTTGAACCACTCCATCAGTTGGAGGTTGCAGTGAGCTATGATCACACCACTGCACTCCAGCCTGAGTCACAGAGCCAAATCCTGTCTCAAGAAAAGAAAAGAAAAAAAGACTCTGTGGTGAAGATGAGCATGAGAGCTTTGCAGGTAGATGAGGAGACTAAATGTGAGTTAAGAGATGCAGGAACTTCCCTCCTATTCCCAACTCTTAGGGGAACTCTACCATCGATCTCACCTTGTATTACTAGCAGGCAAAACAGGGGTTCTAAGCAGAAGAGAAGTAAATGTAAGGCTAAGGAAAGGAGGTATAGTCATGGTTTAGGAGAGTTTTCTACAACCAATGGGTTGCCCATTACGGCTAACACATATAAAGGATGTAAGTCAGGCATATCTACCTACGTTAGAAACTAGCTAATATTGTGGGGTTTTTGACATATATATATATGCCTCCTCGTCCACACAAAACAAAAACATGCTGTACATGCTAATCTTTCATTAAATATTCACCAAATGGAAAATTAAATGAATGAATGAGTCTAAGTTATAACTTGTTAGCATGAGAAACGGAAAAAAAAAGGCATTTCAAAGAAGAAATAATGGAATAATAAAACAAGAAATAATGTGACAGACTGAATACTGGAAATGATGACAAAAAAACAAAACATAAACAAAAACACCTCTGAGGATTCTTATTTGAGAAAATGGGGGGAAAACCAGCGAAGGACAGAAAAAAAGAAAGGTAGAAGGATACATGGATGATTAAAGAAAAAGAGAATGAATCTGATTTCAGATACTAGGTTTCAGGGAAAAGAAAATATCTAGGGATACTTGCAGAGCCAATGGAAATAAGCAAAGAAATGCAAACTAGAGGTCAGAATGATAGAAGAAGATTTAGATCAGCACAGAGATATCACCTAAAGCCATGAAAAAACACAGAAGAGCCAAAGAAAGGGACAGGGAGAGAGAGGGAGATAGAAAAGACAGAGACAGACCTTAGAGTAAAAGTAATTAACTGCCAGTTTATTAAAAACTATTAATCAAGCACCTGTGTAACTAAGAGTGTGCTACACATTATAATAAGCTTTCAGTTCAAGCAGGCTTCTAGTATCATTGTCCTTTTCAAACAAGAAAGATGCTGGTCAGGACTCAAATTCTAAGAATTGCCTAATCAACTTACCTGGGATCACTGGAACAGTTAAATGTGCCTGTACGTATTCCAAATCTTGACACCTTTCTAACCATTTTCTCCCAGTGAATTTTGCCCACCAAGGGACTTCTGTCATTTGCTATGACCTATTCCCAAAAAAAGAGAAAAAGGAACTTGAATTACCTAAAATGGAGTCAAACCAACCATTTATATCAACAATATAATTTCACTTAAAAAAAAGATATTCTGTTCCCAGTTATTGTTTACTGTATCATCACATTATCATTACAATTGTTATAGAAGGAGCAACTATCCAATAGGAAAAAAGACTTAAAACACTGAAAAGTAAATTAAACTCTCCCACACTCTGTGGCAGTTACAAAGAGAGTTAGGGAGTCAAAACTGTATTAAAAAGCTAGCCATGTTCTCCACAACGTGGCCTCTTCTCTCTAATTAAGTTACACAGAAAGAAAATGGCCCTTGGAATAATTTCTCTTTGATCTGAAAAGAAAATTTTAAACAATAATCCAAATAAAGCTTACTAAAAATTATCACATGTAGGTTCAACAAGTTCAAATTTCACTGTTTAAAAAGTATAATTATGGAGCCAAGAGTCAAACACATGTTTTCTATTAAAGGATGTTTTGACTAAACCAATAAATACTACTACTTCTAAGCTTTTTGCTTAACAATCATGAATGGCTCTAACATACAAAAATAATTACCATAATGAATTTTACATTATTGAACTTGTACTTCAAATTTGCAAGAGCTTTCAAACACAATTAGGATTAGGAAAAGAAAAAGAATCTTAAGAAAAGAAAAGGAGGCCAGGTGTGGTGGCTCACGCCTGTAATCCCATGTTGGGAGGCCGAGGCAGGTGCATCACTTGAGTCCAGGAGTTCAAGACCAGCCTGGCCAACATGGCAAAACCCCGTCTCTACTAGAAATACAAAAATTAGCCAGGCGTGGTGGCAGGCACCTGTAGTCCCAGCTGCTCAGAAGGCTGAGGCATGAGAATCACTTGAACCTGCAAAGTGGAGGTTGCAGTGAGTAGAGATTGTGCCACTGCAATCCAGCCTGGGTGACAGAGCAAGACCTTCAAAATATGTTAAGACTTCTCTTATAAATGTCAGCCTTTCTAATCATTAATACCTTTCTCTTTATCTCCTAATCTTCCTGCCTTTAATGAAGGCAGAATTTCAATGCAGATACCAGTAAAAACGAAAAAACATTAAAAACAAGACCATAAAAAATAACTAAATGGGAAGTTAAAGGAAAGCCAAAAATGTCTAAAGTCATCATGAAACCATCTGTTTAAGTCCAGGGTATATAGGCCAATTTTATTTTCATAAATGTTATATTACTGATACTATACAATTCAAAATTACAACATAATACTCTGGGGACCTCTAATCTTTCTGGGAGGAAGGACCATTTTCACACTCACAAAGCCTCCAGGAAGTGAAGTTGCAGGTAGGTGAGTAAAATGAGTGCTGACAGTCAACTCCTTGGGAGATACAAGAGGTGGTGCAGCCACCTCATCTGTGGTCTCTCTGCTAGAACGTCTAACAAATGTCAGAGGGCAGCAGAAGAGACAGCACATGGTGATGACAAGTGACTTGAAGTGCCAAATAACCCGTGACATTCCACTACCATCCTCATACTTACCAAGACACACATGCATACATAACACCTTATCACATAAGTCTGAGGCTTAATGAATACATATACACAATTTAGGGCATTAGGCAAATGGTTTTGATATTACTTTTTTTTTTTTTTAAGGGACAGGGTGTCACTCTGTTCCCCAGGCTGAAGTGCAGTCACTCAATCATGGCTCATTGCAGCCTCAAATACCTGGCCTCAAGTGATCCTCCTGCCTTGGCCTCCCAAGTGTTGGAATTCTAGGCATGAACCTCTGCACCCAACCATGGTTTTGATATACTTTTTAATGAAAATAAGTGGTCTTATTGAGGCAGATACAATTTATTCAAATACTCAGACAGTTGAAGTAACCAGGAAGAAGGCAATCTGGGGGACATGGACTTAATAGGTGAAAGCTCTTTTGAAGGATGCTTACACCAGTTACCCTACCCAGTAAGTCCCTAGCTTTTACATTTTTCTCTGGCCCCAAAGTACTTTATAAGTTTTACCTAGGAGGCCGGACGCGGTGGCTCACGCCTTTAATCCCAGCACTTTTGGAGGCCGAGGTGGGTGGATCATTTGAGGTCAGGAGTTCAAGACCAGCCTGGCCAACATAGCAAAACCCCACCTCTATTGAAAAAACAAAATTAGCCAGGCGTGGTGGCGCACACCTGTAATCCCAGCTACTTGGGAGGTTGAGGCAGGAGAATCACTTGAACCTGGGAAGCAGAGGTTGCAGTGAGCCGAGATTGTGCCACTGTACTCCAGCCTGGGTAACAGAGCAAGACTCCATCTCAAAAAAANAAGTTTTACCTAGGAGGCCGGACGCGGTGGCTCACGCCTTTAATCCCAGCACTTTTGGAGGCCGAGGTGGGTGGATCATTTGAGGTCAGGAGTTCAAGACCAGCCTGGCCAACATAGCAAAACCCCACCTCTATTGAAAAAACAAAAATTAGCCAGGCGTGGTGGCGCACACCTGTAATCCCAGCTACTTGGGAGGTTGAGGCAGGAGAATCACTTGAACCTGGGAAGCAGAGGTTGCAGTGAGCCGAGATTGTGCCACTGTACTCCAGCCTGGGTAACAGAGCAAGACTCCATCTCAAAAAAAAAAAAAAAAAAAAAAAAAAAAAAAAAAGAAAGAAAAAAAGGTTGTACCTAGAAAATCAGGAAGATCAAACAAAGCAGACTACTGCTGCCTCTTTTCTTTTTTTTTATTTTTATTGCTACCACTCAAGAGTCAATCTGGTAGTTCTTTTGGTCAACTAATCAAAGATACGTTTAATTTATTTTTCAGATTCCTTAGGAAGATTAAGAAGTATGTGTGCAAGCATACTACCATACTCTTTACTGTTTGCCCTCTTTCAAAAATAACTCACTTTTCAGGCATTATCCCATTTCTTGATCAAGGTTGCAAATAACTCAAACAGTTCAGGTCTGTGTGCAGAATGACACTGCTCCAAGGAGTTTAGAGGTTGCCTCGCCAGTGTAAATATTTAGTTCCTAAGTCTGGAGGCAGCTTTCAGTGAAGACCCTGTTCACTGCACAGGTATCTTTGAGACATGTGATAAGAGCTCCAAAGTTAGGAAAAGAAGGAGGAATGAGAGGGGTTCTTCCCAGGTATGGCCTGGTTCCAGCAGGGATAGCAGAAGTGAGTGAAAAGAGTTGGGAACATACTTGTACCTGGGGCAGGTACAAGACAATGTTCAATGCCAGGGCCTTATTTATTCAGCAACCTGTTCTAGCATTTGTTTTTGAAGAGTTTAAGGATCCCTGACTGAGCTACACAAAAATGAAAAATCTTGTAGGCATTGCATGAAAGCATTTTATATTACTTTACAGCTATATTTATGCAATTAAAAATTTGTCCAATGTCCTATATAGTTATATAATTCAACTGAAGGTTTAGCATAAATTAAATCTGGTGGAGTTTAAATTAACCAACCACTATAAAAATGCGAATATTTTCACAAAATAACTAATCTAGCTGAGTCACAGAGCACAAAAAATATTCTCAGCCTAATATATATATATGCCTTATATATTATGTATTTTATATATATATACACACACACACACACAAACACACACACTATGTCATACCAGTAAGAGTCCCCAATTTATAGCTCATATCCTAGAAGTATGCATGATGATTCTGAGTAGCATTCATATGGCTGGTCTCATTAAAAGGAGAGACATTTTCCTCAGCAGCTCAGGAAGGAACACTGTATGTGGGGAACATTTTCAAAGACTAGAAGTACAGCTTGAGTTCCAGGTCTGGAACAGACCTGGCAACACAGGCTAGAAGTGAAACAATCTTTCCATTCCCTTTCCCAGGATATCTGCCTCTGGCATCCCCACACTTGCTCACCACTGTGGTCCCTGCAGCTAATATAGTGCCCAGCTCATATGGGTGCTCAATAACTATTTATGTCAAACTGAACAATTTCAGCTTCTTACAGTTTAATAACTCATTCTTCTAGTTCTGATTACACAGAGTCTCTAAAGGAAAGACTCTTAAGCTTCTGAGTTCTGTTATAATCAACGTCCCTTCCCCAGCAACCTGTACCAAGATGTTTTCTGGACAAACAGTGGCATAAATAGTACTCTGCTAAGCAACTGCATATTAATGTTCTTGACCTCAGTCAGACATAAAGATGTCTAATTCAGTGCATTTTAAAGTGCCTATTATTTAGAGGTGAGGTTTATCACTGATCAAACCATGTGGCATACCCCTTTTAATATTGTTAATCTCCATATAATAACATCCAGGTTTAGTTAAGTAACATAACTCCCTGGAACAATAAGAGCATTGTGCTATGATATTTTCTGCATTCTCAGTATTTCATTATAATAGGGAGTCTCTACTTTCAAAATCATAAGGCAATCCAGTATATACATGCAAACTATATAAAATCATTAAGAGTAAGGACAAGTGATTGACAAAAACAAAACAGTGGTCTTTTAATTTTTTGTATTCTTTATGAATTTATAAAATTTTTTTTACCACTACAAAATATAAGATAAAGTGGCTTGCTATGTGTTTCACCTCCATAGTAGCGTCAAGAAAGAAATACGTAATTTAGAATCTCCTCGAACAAAACTATTGTCTAGGAGCAAAGATAAACAAGTTTAAAATCAGCTATTAACTCTTGTAAGCCAAACAGGAAATATATTGATGTAATACTTCAGTAAATATTGACCCAAAGCTTTATTTTAAATCATACGATGCTTCTCACTGCTACAATTCCAGTGACTTTAAATTCTGTATGATGTAACACAGCCAGTAGGCAACAAATATGTCCTTCTTTGAACTATGACAAAAGTCAAAACAGAGAAATAGAAATGTTAAGAGGAGGATAAATCCATAAAACCCATAAATTATGCTAACTTCTCCACCTCAGAAGCCTATCTAATGTGCCATCTGCCTCTCTGACTAAGGGTCTTTTGAAAGAAAAGTAACCATCTTCTATTTGTAATGCTATGAAGACTGGGGCCAAAGAATCCACAAAACTGTTAAATGAATAGCTAATGAAAGATATGAGCTTGGGTTAGGAACAAAGGAGAAAAACAACGTTAGAAATAACTTAGAAAAAAGAGCACTTGGTTCTTCATGTATATCACAGTGTGTCATTGGTAAAGATGTCATACGTATGTTGCTACCTTGAAAACTAAAATTAATTCTGTTCACGTTACAGAGACTATATTGTAAAATGGACCTGGAAAAGCTTGAAAATGTGAAGAGGATTGAACTGGCTGGCATCTGTGCATCTTCATCTATGAAAACACTCCTCATAGACTTAAAACAAATGACAGAGAACAAATTAGTCAGCTTCTTCTAAAATACAGTGGTCTCCCCTTATCCTCAGTTTCACTTTCTGCAGTCAACTGCAGTCTGAAAATGCTACATACAATTAGATATTCGGAGAGAGAGACACCACATTTACATAAATGTTATTTCAGTATATTGTTATAATTGTTCTATTTTTATCATTAGTTGTTGTTGTTACTGTGCCTAACTTACACATTAAACTTTATCACAGGTATGTATGTATAGGAAAAAACATAGATTATATAGGATTTGGTACTATCCATGGTTTCAGGCATCCACTGGGGGTCTTGGAACGTATCCCCCTCAGATAAGGAGGGACTACTGTAAACAGAAAATAACAACAATTCAAATTGTTAAAAACTGAATTCTTGAAAGTTATCCTTTACAATAGATTAATATATATGATCTGAGCTGAAAGAATGGCAAGCAATGGAGACATTTCTCTTCTGTTTCTAGTAGATATTTTCAATTTTAAGCATAGTTTAAAAAAAAATACAACCCTCTTTTAAGGGCTTAAACCAAGGTGGCTGTGCTGATTGGCTTAGCTGGCTAGTTCACAGTGCCACGGACAAGGTTTCAATCTCATTCTTCTCAGTTGTCCAGACAGAGATTGTTCTTTCAGACTCAGGCCAGCCATTTGACAGATGTAAGCCACTGGCCTCAAGGAACACAAGCCAGACAGTGGTGGTCAGTGCAAACCTTGAGCATCATTGGAAAAATTAAGTAGGTGTCCTACTGCATCATTTCCATATACAGAAAACCATAGAAATACATTCTATTTTTTAAGAGTTGTTTTTCAGCTATTAATACCTATGAGGTTTAAAAATATTTTCAGAGAAAAAAAATTTAGCAACTAGAATTTACAATGCTACCATTTACTATCATTATTTGTTCTTTACTTCATTTGCCACCTTACCAGAGAACTCCTTGCCACTCTCCTCTCCTTAATCTGCTCATTTTTATTCTTAGTACTTTCCACTAACTGATGTTATATTAAATATTTATTTGGTGTCTGCCTCTCCCAACTAGAATGTGAGCTACCTGACAGAGCAAGGACTTAGCTTGGTATGTGTTTCTGGTTTATCTTTAGGGCCCAGAACAGGGCCTGACACACCCACAACTGCTAAATAAACTTTTGATGAATGCTGTCACATATTTACTACAGGAGCTTAATTCATGAATATCTTTAACAGGACATCAAAAACAGTAGATCATTTATAAGCCAAGAATATACTGCTAACTACTGAACCAGAATGTATTTGTTGTCTATAGGCAGCAGCCTATATAGCAAAAGAACTCAAGATTTTTGACATGGCCCTTCCAAGTTTCAAGGGTGTGCAACATCCTCACCATTTATTTCCATGGGATCAGTCAATGTGGATGACAAACATTTAGACACTGAACGCAGGGCAGTGGGACTGGCTATTCAACTCATCCTCAGTAATAAAATCTAAAATTATCAAAACCAGTGTCTTTCTCAATCAGACTATTAGAAATAAGTACCAGAGAAAAGAAATGGAATAACAATATACTTATAAATTAAAGCTTTAAAAAAGCTACAGCTTATTTTTCAACTTCATTAACACAGAAATAAATTAAAATTTAAACAGATAATGTATGGACTACACCTATACCCTCGCATTCTCTCCCATTGCTGAACTTAAAATTACTGAATTAGATTATCTGGAAGGTAAAAGGACAAATGCAATAGGAAGGTTACAATAAAGAAAGGCCATGAATAAACAATGTCATCTCTGGAAGAATTCCCAAACCTCAACCCTTTAGCACAGAGGACTACTGTTTCATCCTTTTTAGATGTATATGTATTTATTTGAGGTCATGTACAACAGAAAAATATACCTATTCACAATCATACTGCTAGTCAGTGACAGTACCAGACCTGCAACTAAGGTCTCTGAACTCAAAGCTTTTCCTACCATATTTGCAGTCTTTACTCTCAGAAAGAAACATGAAGAAACTATTTTAATTTTCATGCCCTGAATCAAACTTTGCCTACTCCAGGGTGAAATGACAAGAGTACTGGACAAGAAATCAGAAGATCTGGGTTTCACCCTGGTTCAATATTACCAACTACTTCCATGACCTTGGGCAAGCTACTTCACCTCTCAGAGTCTCAGAAAAGGTTAGTCTGATACAATTTCCAAGCTTCAGCCATTCACAGACTACATTAATAATTTTAGCCACATTCATGCTGTTAATTTACTTGATATGTCACTTTAAGTGAATGTACAGTTTTAAAATGTAAATAACTTTAGTCCTTCCTAAGCAAAATTTATGAAATTTACATGTTAATATAATTTTTCTAATTTAAATTAAAATATGTAAACGATAATGCGTGCCCACTCGCCATAAATTACATCTTGGAAAGTATAAAATATTTTTAAGGTCCTTCATAGCTCTAAAATTCTAATATGCTAAGTAAGTCTCACAGTTTTGCTATCATAAAAACGAGGGTTAAAAAATTATAATCTCATCATCATGAGTTATGTAATGAGCACCCCCACCATTTTCCACAACAGCTTCTCTATAGTCACAAATTGGCTATTTCCCTAATAAATGATTCCTTTACTTTTACTTTAGGGTTCTTACTTACATACAAAATTATTCAGGCCACTGAATTAAAACTGGAGGTAACAAAACTGAGAGAAACAGTGCAAATCACTAAATAAAAGGGATATATATGTGTATTTCTCAATTCAACAAAGGTCCAATAATTAAAATAGATTTGCTTCTGGGGATTCTAAACAAAAGTTGACCCCATCCCCCACTTTCTCTTTCCCACTAGTCAATTTTCATTTTCCTCAGTCTCCAAAACCTTTTTAAGAAGATACTAGAACCTCCCTAAGAGAACTGAGTTATGTGTGAGAAACAAGACACAAGTACACGGAAGTGTCACTGGCTGGTACATACTATTTTAGTAAAAATAATTTTTTTAGGGTTCTCAAAATATCAAATTATCACTGCTTTTCATACCTGAACCAGCCAGATGCCATCTTTTGTGTCTTCCACAAGCTCATAGAAGTGCATTTCACCACTGAAATTGGTACTAGAAACCGATTCGGATGCTTCTTCTTCCTTGAGAGCAGAATAGAGCTCACCCTCCATCAAGTCACCTAAAGAAAGGAAAAGAGTAACACCAATAAGGTTGCAAGAATCCTAGATTCCCAATTTCAGTAATTCCATTTTTTACACTGTTAAGAATCACATGATATTGTACTTTCATTGTATTCTATAGACAAGAGCTACTAGTAGAACCTGGATATACCCACTTAGGTGTCATGCATTCAGTAAGTATATAGTAAGAACTTCCTACGTGTCAGGCAAAAGTGAACAAAATAGACAAAAATCTATCTCTTATAGAATAGGGCTTATATTTTAGTGGGGTTATCACATAATTATTAGGAAATTACCAAATTTGTACCACTCCAAAAAAGCACCACTTTATTAATTATGTAGTTTTACGTATGACACATACAGGCTTCATATACATTTTTAAACAGTATGGCTCATATGCTTACTTAAAAGATGTAGAATTGGGTTCACAGAATTTGCCATCAGCCCTGCTTAAAAGAGCAACAGGGTTTGTATGACTTGGAGGTTAGAACTTTACCCGTTAGAACAAACTTCACATTCATATACAAATTTACAGTGTAAATTTAGAGCTTGTATCATTAAACAAAAAGGAAAGGAAAACACTAAAGTCAAATTATTTTAACTTTTGCCTTAAATATTAAACAGTGAGAAACCAAGCACTGCACCATGATAGCAGCAAAACCATTCACAATAAACAATTAAATTTTTAAACAGCTATACCATGACTTTTCTGCCATAAAATGTGTGATTTGTGTCATACTGGGCTGTGCGTCTTAAAGTTTTATATGTGGACTCCTAATACATTCAATGTGCCAAGTACTTTTAGTCCCGAAAGAAGGCAATAATAAATAACTGTCAAAAGAAAAAAAAATGTGTGATCAAATTATTTTCCATAAAAAAATGATGGCTTTAGTAATTAAGACACTTCTCATCTCTAAACCAAGAGAGTTTATTTAGTAGTGATCTGTTACCCTAATTACTCCACTTCTTCCCCCTATGGCAGAAATAAGAATCACCATAAACCAGTCAGCAAACAAGGGGCAAGAATAATTCACGATTTTATATTTTCTCTAAAGAAATATTTATCACTTTTGCAGAGTGGGTTCCTCTCCTCTATCCTAACAGTGAGATATGAGTTTTATAACCCACAACCTACAAATATCCAAGTGTTAAACTGCTAGCGAGTTCATATTCTTGTCTATCATGCTACATGTCTATAGCCTACTAAAGAAGGAAAAGATTTGTCTTGTAAAAGACAGCTGACAGAAATACTTGAAACAACAAAAAAAGATAACCATCAGTTTCAGCTGCTCCCTACAGCAAGGCAGAAAGCCTTTCTCAAATTACATTCCACTTTCAGGAAGTATATCCAAACAAAGATATACTTTGTCCAGCAGTGAAAAAAAGTAATCATATTTCTCACCCAATCCTACCAAAACCCACAATTACTAAAAACACATTATTTAAGACATTGAATATTCTCTCAGCACTATTTCACTTATATTTCTCAACCCATTAAACAATGCAAGGGTGCCTGTGACACAGAAGACAAAAACTTTTTTTTTACATCCAAGATGCAAATTAAAATAATCCTAACAGAAATATAATATAAACTCGAACATGGCAAGCATTTATACAAAATGCTTGTCTTACTCAGACTTACTCTCCTTCTCAGACTTAAAGTCGGTGTACACTGTCTATATTCAAACTCATGATTTAACATTCAAATCCTAGGCCCAAGTGCCTCTGATAGTAAGTATTCCAAAGATGTGTCCCCACTCTGGGTACCTTATTATTACTATCGTGACAAATACTACTATTGATAGACAACGTTTTGGAGTTTTCTTACGTTTTATGAACTTCAACTGACAAATAATGCTTTCCAGTTTGTAACTAGTTCATATTCCTGAATTTTGAGAAAATCACTCAACTTAGTAAACAATGCTAAGAAGCCACACTTTAAACTGTCATTTTACGATAACCTTAAACGGATACACCAACACCCCTCCAAGTAATTTCAGCCTCCTCCTCAAAGCTGGGATCCGCATACTTGATTGTAGAAAGCTTGGACGAAGAAACCTGGGCAGCTTTAACTCTTCCAGGGAAGGCCTCACTCTGGGGGAACAGCCAGGTACCAGGAGGTACAGGTCGTCCCCTCTCCCAGGTGGAGGCGACCCTAGGGGAAGCTCGATACTTGCCTGACTTTTCCACCAGCTCCCGGACATCCTTCTTCTCAGGCAGCCCTGAGTAGCCCAACCCTCGGCACTCCAAAATGGTCTTCAGCTTCTTGAAGCTCAGGGCCACCGGATCCACCAGCTGGGTGGCAAAGATGCCAGTTTCATACCATACAATGGCCTCAAAAAACCTGGCCAGGACGAACAGGACCAGGAAATAAAGGAGCAAGAAAAAAAGCTTCAGCCACATCTTCGCTGGCGTCTCCTCTCTTTCCAGAGAGCTCGGAATACGGGAGAGAGAAGGGTCGAGGGCGTAGGCCGCGGCTCGGTGGCAGCTTGGGCGAGGGCCCCGTGTCCACGCGCGGGCCACCCGGCGCCGTCACTGGCCGGCCATCCACGACGGGGAGGAAGGTGACGGGATCTGCGCGGGTGTGAGGTGGCGACGAGGGACGCAGAGGCGCAGAGCCTCGCGCCGGGCCTCCCAGTCAAGAGGCGACAAAAATAAATGAGAAAAACTCAAAACTGCCATCCATTAAGCACCGGAAGGCGAGGGGCGCGGGGAGAGCTCGCGGGGAAGAACAAAACGAGGGACGCTTCCCTCTGCGGGGGACACTGACCCAGGTGGCGGGGTCGGCCCTCCGGTGCCGCGATCTCAAGGGGGAGGGGGAGGGACCAAAAAATAACTCAGATTCGCCCAGGAGGCGGGGATCCGGGCTGCAGGCCCCGGCCCGAGGGGCCGTGGGGGCCGGACTCCCGCGGCCGCGGGTCAGGAGGGCGCGGC
>NW_016827513.1:247370-252603 GCF_001698545.2 Rhinopithecus bieti
CAGCGCCGCGCCCGAAGCCCAGGCCCCAGGTCCCGCCGACCGCCCAGGCTCCGCGAGAAGCGCGGCGGGCACGGCGGCGGCTCCACGTTAGCTCGGGCCGGCAGGCGGGCGGCGCCTCTCAGGCAGACTGGCACCGCGGCCCGGCCCAGGATGGGCGTCGCGGTCTCCGCAGAGGGAATCGGTCTCGGTGGGAAAAAAACCAATAACAGGCCCCAAGACTGCTCCTCCAGGCGGCTACCCGGCTGTCTCCCGGCCACTCAGCGCCCGCCCCGCTCGGATGGGCGGCGCCGGTCGCGGCACGGGTCCCCAGCACCCCCGCCACCTCCGGAGGCCGCGGCCGTAGCCTCCACAGCCGTAGATCAGGGGCTGCCGCGGCCGGGCTGAGACACAACAACTGACGTCGCGACGAGGCGGGGCTGGGGCGGGGCCTCCAGGGCGGGCCCGCAGGGGCGGAGGGCGGGGAATTCGGGGAGCCGCGGGGCTCCCGGACTACCGAGCAAGAAGCGGGAGAGGCCGAGCCCCAGCCTGGTCCGGGCTTTCCCGCGGTGCCGAAAGTTGCCTGTCCGTGCTTTTGTTGCGTGGTCTCCTCTTTTGCCCCGCCAATGTTTAGCAATTGATTTCGTCTGAGTATTAGTCTTTGGACTGTATCACTTTGTGTATTTTCTGTAAAAATAGAGCAGTTAATTATTCTCTTAAAATCGGTAAAAATAGAAATATACGTTTTTTGATGAATCCTGGTGAAGAGGGAAGTTTTTGGCACAGTTGGTTTGAGATGGTAGAAGGTTAAACCCAGAAAGTAAATGTTTTGCCCCCTCTTCGTGAGAATGTGGCTTTGCACGTGTGTGTCGGAGGAGGTTTGGCCAAAACTGGAGTTAGCGTTATACTAGGCCCAGTTGTCGCTGCCAGTTATAGCCTTTTCCCTCCTTCAGTCTCAGGGGTGTTAAAAGCCTGGTGTGAACTCCCTGAGTTCCTAGGACAAAGGTTGTTGAATGTTGATACGTCCAGGTGCAAAGTTCTGGGTGCTTTATTTTGTACATGGGCCGGGCGCGGTGGCTTACTCCTGTAATCCCAGCACTTTTGGAGGCCGAGGCGGGCAGATCACGAGGTCAGGAGTTCGAGACCATCCTGGCTAACACGGTGAAACCCCGCCTCTACTAAAAATACAACAACAACAACAAAAATTAGCCAGGGGTGGTGGCGGGCGCCTGTAGTCCCAGCTACTCGGGAGGCTGAGGCAGGAGAATGGTGTGAACCGGGGAGGCAGAGCTTGCAGTGAGCCGAGATCCTACCACTGCACTCCATCCAGCCTGGGTGACAAAGCAAAACTCCGTTTCAAAAATAAATAAATAAATAAATAAAATAAAAATAAATAGTCACATGGACAAGCATGAGATACCCAGTTCTGTGCTTATAAATTTAACAGGGCTGAGCGTACTCTTTACCTCAATCTCTGTCAGTCTTGAGGGAGGAAGGAGTTGGATTCATAAATTGAACCAGGTTGTCTTTGACCAGCCGCTTTTGATAAGGAAGGAAAACAAACAAACAAACAAACAAACAAAAAGCAGAAATTACTGGGAAATGTGACTATTTGTGCAAAACTGTCAACTATCCGAAACTAGGGATGACAGTTTTAGAAAGAAAGGGATCATGATCCCGGGTCATGGAGCAAGTGAGGAACGGGAAGCCAAGAATGGACTGTGAGAATGTAGCCTCCGAATGGTGCCCACTTAAAGTGAACAAGGGCATTTCAGTGCCGGGCTAGTGGGGGAGGAGTTGGAAGGGGATGGGCCCAGGGAGCATTGAGAATCAGAGAAAGAGGTGTAGGAATGTCCAGCCAGCGACTGGACACTGCCGCTCTGTCTTTAGCTTCCATGTGGCTTTGTTCTCATGGCTGGCAGATCGGTGTGGGAGACTCTGTTAAACAATTCATTCTAACAAGCCTGGCTCTGAAATTTCAGAATTCTTGGGCATGTCACGGTGACCCTGTGATGATACTGTTGTCCAAACCTTGACACTTAAGGTGATGTCCCTCACCTCAAAGGAATGCATGTACTCTCTAGTGAGGAGAGACTGACCCAATCTCAAAAATACAGAAGAGGGATGGGCAGGGAAAGTTGGTGTGTGAGCTGAGGGTGGAACCAGTCAGGCCAGAGTTCCAAATTGGAAAAAAAAAACATTAGCATTAGAGTGTGGGAGGGACTAGAAAGAAGGAATTAAGAAACTCTTTTGAAATTTCTTATTTGTTTCAACTGCCTCCCATCCCAACCCCCTTGCTTTGTTTCGTTCATGGTTTAACCCACAGGAGGGATAAAAGCATTGATAAGAGAACACATTGGGTCATCTGAATATGAGAGTATGGACAAGCACATTCTATGTTGGTGGGGTGTACAATGTGGGTTAGAAGCCCCCTGTAAAATACAAGCTCTTTGGCACAGTAGTCTATCTTCGGGAAATTTATCCTGAGGAATAACTGGACATGGGCATAAAGATGTGTGTATAGAATTTCGTGGTCGTTGCAGAGTTAATGCTGGAAAGAAAAAAGGAAGAACCCAAATATCTAGTGACAGAGGATTGATCAAATACAGTAATTCAAATGATGAACCATGAGGCAGCCACTAAAAAGAAAAATGTAGACACATGGTTATGGACGTGGAACCATGTCCAAAATATAGTGTTTGGTGAAAAAAAAGCAGGTAACTGAGAAGTTTGCATCATATGATCCTATTTTTGTATTTGTATTACAAAAAGACAGAGATGTATACATTAAATTGTTAGGTGTATTCGCCTCTAAGTGATGGGGTTTAGAATATTTTTTCTTTTATCCTATATCTCTATTTTCTTATGTTTTCGGAAATAATCATGTATTACTTTGTAATCTAAAAACAAACAAACAAACAAACAAAAAAACCACTAGGACTGTTTTCCTGGTCCGGAGGTTTAGCAGCAGTGATTCATCCTCTGGGACTCCAAAGATGACAGGGGTTGGGAGTGTGGGCTGTCTTCCCATGAGATTGATTTCAGTTTCCACTAAGCCTAGCTAGGCAAACTAATTAGAATTTATTTTCAAAAACAGAAGAATGTTTGAATTATTCATTTTCATAATCTGTTTTTCTAATAGGCTATTAATCTGGGTTATTGGTTTTATAGCTTAGATTCTGTTCATTTGTGGGATGGCTTAAATGCCTTATCATTTGATATTGTGGCAAGAGCGTGCATACTACAATTAGAGGGCCTGGCCCAGTGGACTAGTGTCACCTTAGTAGGCAATCAGAAGACCTCCTTAACTTCATTTTTTTTTTTTTTTTTTTTTGAGAGTTTTGTTCTGTTGCCAGGCTGGAGTGCAGTAGCGCAATCTCAGTTCACTGCAACCTCCGCCTCCTGGGTTCAAGCAATTCCCCTGCCTCAGCCTCCTGGGTAGCTGGGACTACAGGCATGTGCCACCACGCCCGGCTAATTTTTTTGTATTTTAGTAGAGATGGGGTTTCACCATGTTGGCCAGGATGGTCTCGATCTCCTGACCTCGTGACCTGCCTGCCTCAGCCTCCCAAAGTGCTGGGATTACAGGCATGAGCCACTGTGCCCGGCACCTCATTTTTATCATCTATAAAATGGGATAGGATGCTTACCCTATGAAGCTGTTGTAAGGATTAAATGAGTGAGTGATTGTAAAAGTGCTTCGAAATACACATGGCTTGTAATTAATTTAAAATGAAGAATTAGTTTTTGGATACATTCTAATGTACAGAGGGTAAAATTGGAAAAAAAAAAAAAACCCAAGAATTAGTTTTAGAAAAAAGAAAATTAAAGTCTTTGAGCTTGATGAACGAGAGTTATTTTATTTAAGGTCCAAAGAGCCTTCTCTTTTTATTTCACTATTATCAAAATATCATGCATACACAGTTTAAAAAATGAAGTAGCATTTCAGGGCTACATACAAAACTGGGACAACTTTGGGAGTAAAAGAGGCAATGGTAATGAAATTATGCCAGACTAGGGAGGAAAAACTGAGAATGTCCCTGATAAACCCTACTTATAAAAAAACACATTGGCCAGAAGAGGTGGCTCACCTGTAATGTAGCATTTTGGGAAGCCAAGGAAGGAGGATCACTTCAGCCCAGGAGTTCCAGACCATCCCGGGCAGCATAGTGAGACCCTGTCTCTACAAAAAAAATACAATAAATAAATAAACAAATAAACCAGGCATGGTGGTCACACTCCTGTAGTTCCAGCTACTCAGGAGGCTGAGGCAGAAGGATTGCTTGAGCCCTGGAGTTTGAGGCTGCTGCAGTGAGATGTGATCCCACCACGGCACTGCAGCCTGGGTGAGAGAGTGAGATCCTGTCTCAACAAAACAAAACAAAACAAAACAAAACAAAACAAAACAAAACAAAGACCACATCCACTGCTTTTCCCTACCATCTCTGCTTCCCATTCCTCAGAGACATTGCCTTCAATTATTTTAGCAATTTTTTCATGTTTACCTCTATATTTTCAAAGAATAGGTTTTCACTGCTTTTCTTGATTTTTCCATTTTATACATTATCTATTGATTTCTTACTATGGACGATGAGGAATTTTGTCTTTTATGCCCTCTATTCACACACCATTTCCCTCCGCTCATTCCCAACATGATTATATTATGTATTCATCTTTATATTAATATGCCCATATAAATCTTGTTCATAGCTGAACCATATAAGAAACCTTTCTTGTGCAATTGTTCATTGCCCCTGGAGTTAATAATTAACTCAAATTTTGGTTTGTTCTATTTTCTGTGGCCCCAGCCACTTATTCATCCCCAAACGCTCTGAACTCTAAGATTACTCAAACAGCTAACCCAAATCAACAGAATATACATTCTTCTCAGCACCACATCACGCTTATTCCAAAACTGACCACATAGTTGGAAGTAAAGAACTCCTCAGCAAATGTAAAAGAACAGAAATTATAACAAACTGTCTCTCAGACCACAGTGCAATCAAACTAGAAGTCAGGACTAAGAAATTCAGTCAAAACCGTTCAACTACATGGAAACTGAACAACCTGCTCCTGAATGACCACTGGGTACATAACGAAATGAAAGCAGAAATAAAGATGTTCTTTGAAACCAATGAGAACAAAGATACAACATTACCAGAATCTCTGGGACACAATTTAAAGCAGTGTGTAGAGAAATTTATAGCACTAAATGCCCACAAGAGAAAGCAGGAAAGATCTAAAATTGACACCCTAA